>NC_056735.1:263033015-263135515 GCF_019279795.1 Protopterus annectens | reverse complement strand
TCTTCTTCTTCTTTTTCAGCTGCTAGGCCGCCAAGCAATAGCAAATAAAAACAAATCCAATAATCTAATCCACAAGTCCACAACTGAAACTGGCTGCAACTGTTTGCTTCTCGCTCTTTTCTCAGCACATAAAGCCCGGGAAGAGAGCGACAACCAATCAGCAGCATTTAGCCCAGCAAGCACGTCATGACGTGCCTGCGGACGTCGCAGTCCGAGCCCCTTCCAATTCTATGCGGATTGGAAACGCATAGACTTCTGGGCATCACAATGATGCCTTCATTACTCCTCCGGGCTGCAATGAAAACAAAAAAAAAAAGCTGTTTAAAACCGCCGCAGCCCGAGGCAGTTAGTGCGCAATGCGCATGCGCGTACTTCAGAGTCGCGGACTCGAAGTTTGTTTAAACAAAAAAAAAAAGGTGTGTTTTTTTTTTTTTTTTTTTTTTTTTACATTTTTTCTCACACTTAAACACTTTACTTTTTTAGCTGAGGGGGCTGCAGTCCGATGCCACGAGCCGCCCCTGTGCTATGGGCTGAAATCACTAGTCCCTCTTCACTTCTGTAAGGAGCATTACCAGTAAACAGCTCTGCTTTCCCATCCCCCATCTCAGATTGTGAAATCACACTGCCTCACATGCTCACCCCCCTGGGAAAGGCAAGATGGTGACATCCCTTCATTCTCCTCCATCCTTCCTCCCTGGCTGGCTCTTCCAGTACTGGGAACACTAACATAACCCCATTTGCCTTGGTCACAGTCAGGGTTACCATCCCTCTGTACCACTGAACCAGGCAGGAATCCTCTATTTAAGTTTGCAAACTTTCTTTGTATCTATATAGGATTTTAGCAGGTACTCTGGTTTCATCCTTCCTTCCAAAAACATATACTAAGGTGTGTGTGTGTGTGTGTGTGTGTGTGTGTGTGTGTGTGTGTGTGTGTGTGTGTGTGTGTGTGTGTGTGTGTGTGTGTGTGTGTAATCACACTGTTTCTCTGTGTCTGCGTTTCTGTACATTATCTTGTGGCTGAAAAGGGTAATAGACCTGCCACTTACCCATTTAACAGATAACTACATTAGATCTGGTGTATTATAATATTACCTTTAGCCAGAAACACAGAGTGAGACAGTTTTCATTGCATTTTTTAACTGAGTTGTTTCCCTGATGTTGTCACTTTTTATCATGGAATGCCATCATTTTGCTAGAATATGGAGCCCATCGGAGGACACACACACACACACACACACACACACACACACACATCTTTGAGATGTGGGTAGATACTGGAAACCCATGCAAAAACCCGCTTAGGTACAAAGTAGGCATGTAGACTCTGTATTGAAAGCACTTCAGCCAAGAACTGAACCAGACGACTAGGTGATGTAATGCAGCATTGCTAATTACTGCTCTATTAATTTGCCCCAGCCTTCATTACCACCTAATTCTGCATGTCCAGGAGGCCCTGATTAAAGATTAAAAAATGTTAAAAAAGCAAAATAAGTGCTTCAGCATCACACATTTGGGTACAGTTGCATTTGGCTTTTAGGTGGGCTCCTTTATTTTACTTACCTTGTACTACAGTAATAACATAATATGTTATTGTGCGAAAACAGCAAACCACATACTGCAGCAGGCTACAGACCTATTGAAAAAATATACTGGACAATTATTTTTTTTCCAATATCTTTATTTGCATTTCAATTTTATTATAATAAGTAAAGATTAATTTAATAATTGCGTATCAAAAATAAAAAAAAAGTATAAGTACAAAAAAGAAAACATAACACATCCAAACTATAACAGAAACTATATACAAACGTGCTAAGTGCCTATATAGATCTTTCATATAATAAGTTGGTAAAATATAACAATAAAAGTTCCGAGTAAGAGTAACCTTTTGTTTTTCCCTTCGCATGACTGATTGTGACTATTTATAAAAGTTAAGATTCATTATAGAATATGATCAAAGTATTTACTCCAATATATTACATAATAAGAATCTTTATTTTGATTATTTACTATTAATTTATGGGCTGTTATATATCGATTACAATTAGTTTGAATCCATCCCATGAGATTTTTGATCTGTCAAGCCAATTCTGGGTAATATAAAATTTAATCAATGAGAAAAGAATAATTAACGCATATACTTCTTGCTGTGTTAAGCCAGGAGGAAGCATATATAAAAGTGCAAATTCCCAAGATAAGATAGATTTCTCATAGCCCATTTTCTCTAACTTTGTCTTTGTGGAACACCATCATTTATAAGAACATTTATATCTCCAGAAAATATGTAATACATCAGCTTTTTGATATTTGCATAAAACAATTTGGTGAGAATATGGAATGATATCTATTAAGTATATCTGGAGTCAGATATGCATTGCTCATGATCATTAATTGGGTATAAAGGAATTTTTTGAAAGGTAATAATTCTGAGGTTAATTGAATAGAATAAATTCTTGGATTTTGTGTAATTGATGGGTTAAGATTGGTTCAATACCTAGAATAAACAATAGAATTTTGGTATTTAAGGGTTGTAATTAATTTATATGTATTAGATATTTTCTTTGAGGTGAAAGCAGACAATAACTGTTTACAGAGATTTATATTATGATCATTAATTTTAGATTCATCTAAGAGTGTTGAGATTATTTCTGTTATTTGTCTTAATATTACAGCATAGCTTTTAGGTGGTGCTGCAGTAGCGTTGTCACCTCACAGTTCGATTCTCAGAGCGTCTTCTGTGTGGTGACATGCGTGAATGGGCATTCCTTCGTTGAAGGTTGTGCATTAGGCCCGGAAAGCCAGCACGTAAAACTCTACTGCCAATCATTAGCGAACCGGAGTTCCGCTGTGGCGACCCCTAACCAGGAAAAGCCAAAAGACACAAACAAATTACAGCATAGCTTTTGGGAAGATTTAGAACATTTCTTACATCACTAATTGAAAGTCTTCTCTAGATATAAAGATCCATAACAAAGATTAAGCTTTATTCGGTCTGAGATTAAGGTTCAAATGGATTAGTTGAAATAACATAAATGAGTGTTTTAAGTCTAACAAGTCAATTTCTGTAAGATTATTACCTTGTGTATTAAGAATTTGTGTATTTTGAGAATTGTAATCCTTTCCTTGTTAAGGAAAGGTAAAGCTTTGGGACTGTACTGGTATTTACATACATAATTATACTATAGCTTGACCCAGATAGGACTACAATTATTCTGGTTTGGATTATATTCTGATATTATAAATCTACTAGACCTGATTATATCATAGTAAAGTTTAAAGTCAGGGAGGCTCAATCCTCCAAAATTTTTTGGGTGGGTCAACATCTGCTAACTAATTCTGATAGATTTTGGAGACCATAAAAATTTGGATAATTTTGCATTCATAGTTTTAAAAGTGTAATGTGATGTGTTATCAGATGAGATGAATTACATTGGAATGGCAATCTTGGCAACATATTCATTTTCATAATGGCAGCTTTAGATAATAAGGGAAGATTAAGTTTATTCCATTTGAGAATATCATGCTCAATATTTGTGCATAATTTCTCTAGATTTTCTTCATCGAAAAGATGGAATTGTAATGAAAAGTTATGCTAAGATATTTCTATGAATTGTTTTTTCTTAATTTCAGATTTAGGAATGGAAACAGTCTTAATAGCTTACAATATTCTACCTGTGTGTGTGTGTGTATATGTATGTATATGTATATATATGTGTATATGTGTATATATATATATATATATATATATATATATATATATATATATATGATATATATAAGTATAAGAACTCCAACTCCTATGGTAAATGGACCAAACTGCACAAAATAAAGTAAAAATCCAAGAAAAAGTATGGTCCAAAACACTGCCAGAATAACAGCAACCAGTAGTTTATTTCACGTAAAAGAGGTAAGCGCTTTCACGAATAACAGACTCACTTCTTCGTTATTCTGGCCGTGTTTTGGACCATACTTTTTCTTGGATTAATATATATACACATGTACACACACACACACACACACACACACACACACACACACACACACACACACACATATATATATATATGTGTGTGTGTGTATAGACATATACATTGCAGCAAGTCTATGGTTATGTTATTTCATAACTCAGAAAAAGCTATAGGCTTGTTGACAGTTATTAATCTGTAAGATTCAGGTTGCTACATGTAAGGCAACAGAGCCTTGGTTTGTGGCTAGATGAAAATGTGTCCTTCACATATACCACTTAGCATGGTCACAGTAGTATAGCAACTGAAATTTCCATATAGTCTTGCAAACCAATTTTCACAGGATGCCAGGAGGGTAGTTGAAATAAATGTTTTGCTTCTTAAATTAAAATATGATGTCCTTGTCATTCATTACTTTTCATTCTTAGCACAATGAGATTGTTGCAATGTGCAAAAAAGCAACATTTGTAGGTTTATTTCCTTACAAATTTCAAGGATTGCAAGTGCCTAACCTCGTTTTATGGTCAGATGGTTGCTGATTACACCGGGGTAACCCAGCATCTGGACACCATAACCTTAAAGGCTATCAGGTCCTGACATTCCATTAAATATTTTCCAGTATTTTCTATAAGTAATCTCCAAGAATAATATTACTCAGTCTCAAAAAACTGCCAGATCCTCAGATGGCTGTAGTGCAAAAAAAAAAAAAACAATCATAATGCCTGCCTTGATGAAGGCTTCTACTTGTCAGTTCTGACATGAATTGGTTGCCCTATTGTCATCAAAGATTAATGAAAGGTCTAAAACTAAAAAGAAGGGAAGAACGGATGCCTGGCCACTACACAAACAAAGTCTCTGTACCAGCCAGAAGCGTGTCCCCTAAATGTGTTTACTATTTTTTTTTACCTCATGTGCTCACTATACAACATAACATATTTTCATACCACCCACTTTTCTCTATATCTCAAATATCCTTTACTAGTGTGAACTCCACTTTGATTCTTAAATTAGAAGAGCCATACCACAGAATCAACAAATTCAAGACATTCAACATGGAAACAGAGTTGTAATTCACTAAAGGCCAGAAACTGTTTAGAAATAGGAAAAACAACTGGGCATCAATACTCTTAAGAGGGCTCATTCAGTTCTGCATCACCCAAATGTCCCTTTCTAAACTCCGAGTGGTACACTCTAGAATGTTCCCCTCCACAATAATAGCTTGCATCTTTCCAACTAAACCAGCAAGATACGTCTTCATTCAGGACTGTAGTCTCCAAAGGCCAGAATAATAATCTTTATATTATATGATAAATAACCAACACACTATCCTTCAAAGAAAGATGTTACATCCTCTGAGATGTCTTAGACCTGCATCTGTAATACTGCCATAACCTAATAATTAAATGTCTCACTGAATGATACTCCCTTCCCATATCTGCAATAACCAACTACCCCTATATGAATATTGCAAGCAAAACCACCATGAAGCTCCCAGAGTGAAGAGAAAATGCATGTGGTGTATATAATCTCTTGACTGTCAGCTGTGTATTTGTATTGCATGCACCTGTATGATTGATTGTTAGCAATATTTTAAATGTTGTGATGTATATAAAATATGTGATGCAATAATGTTAGCTTTTCTTCCCACACCTCAGCTGAAAAGCACTATGTCTGGTTAGAACTTTAAAGTTGATAAATAACAAGCAAACAAAGAAATGTACTAACTAAGTAGTTAAGTGAATACTGTTTATCCATAGTGGTGTATACTTGCATGTAAGCATAGATAGATAGATAGATATAGTATGTTGTTCCTGGGTTGAAACTCGGAAGTATTAAGACAACTCCTTTGCAGGAAGAGGAATTCAGGCTATGAAAAGAATTCTTTAACTTTGATTTAAAGGTTTTAAGATTGTGACAGACTTTGGTATAATTTGGTAAACTTTATAACGAAAGAGATTCGTAGTAGTCAGTTTCTCATCCTAAGCCCATCCCCAACTGTATCATAGCTGGATTTCAGTATCTCTCTACTAAAGTTGTTCATGAACCATACAAAGTTGAAATCTGAGTTAGAACATGACAGCACACAGTTTATCTTCTCTAGTGAAAAAAAAAACAAGGGTGTGCATGCTGGTGGTAACCCACATCTACTTTGCTGTATGGCATATTATTTACTGTATGCTGCTCAGGAGCTCCAATTGGAGAGTTTAGAGTATGAATCCCCCACACAGAAGACATGAGCTAACCGTTAAATCATGTTGTCTTAATATCAAAATGTATTTGACTGTGATTGTTCCTGAAATTGGTACTACACAAGATTTCATATTTATAGAGCTGCAACTTGAAGACTCCACATTTTTGCGGCATGCCAGTATTTAAGCATGCAGGCTAGAGAAGATTCTGAGGTTGGCAGAAAACTCCTCAAAAGTCTGTTTTCTTCATTTTTCTTCTCTTGTTCAGCAATTCTACCTACCCCCTTATGTAGTTAATTGCTTGCAGTCTACACTATTCAGAGTATGAAGGTACTGCATATAGTTGGTAGCAACATATCCTGGATATAGAAGATCACTTAACAGTGCTCAGAGTAGTTTGACCCCTTTTCCTCTCTTCACAAAATAACATTGTAACTGCGGTGGTGGTGCTGCAGTAGCGTTGTTGCCTCACAGTAAGACGTTGTTCTGTTCGATTCTCAGCTAGAGCGTCTTCTGTGTGGAGACATGCGTGAATGGGTGTACCTTCGTTGAAGGTTGTGCGTCAGAGCTGGCAACTCGGCACGTAAAAATCTACTGCCAATCATTAGCGGACCAGAGTTCCGCTGTGGCGACCCCTAACCGAGAAAAGCCGAAAGACTCAACAACAACAACAAAATAACATTGTAATGAAACAATGGATTGAGTTATTTTATACACTATCCATCTGCAGTTAGTTTAGTTTCATTTAGACTGTGCAACTTAAAAGACTTTGAAACCCTAGTACGAGGCTAAAATTCCTTAACTGCCGTAAGTTCAAAGTCATTCCCATTTTTATCGTGCTGAAGTTTCTGGACTAGCCATCTGGTAGTTTGCATAACGCGTTGTTTTATGAAAAAGATAGATACTGGTAGGAGGTAAAATTTCACTCTTTCACCAGATAAGTGCGATAATCTTTGAGAGTTGTATTTTAATTAAAATGCTTTATTAAAGACTTAATATAAAATGTTTATTCTTTCAAAAGTCTGTGCCAGACTCATTGATTTGTCACCCTTTTCAATTATTTCATTTTAGATCCATCTGGATGATACTTTAGGGCGTTTATCTCGTATCTTGGAAACTGATCACTTTGCTCTAGTGGTACATGAACAAATACAATGTAAGAGCATGTTTTCTTTTTTGAACTGATGATATGAATGCATGCTACATTAGTTTTCTTGCTACTTCTGGTAACCCTATTTTTTGTAGAATGTAGTACTTTAAGGATTAAGCGTTTTAATAAAAAAAAACATTGAATGTTTGCATTGTTTGTAATTGAAGAAATAAGACGCATAGAAGATGAAGTCTGCATGAAAACATAGCAACAGAAAGGTCTCCAGTTCCAAGTGTTGTGCTTACAGAATGTATAGCGCATGTATCATTCATTTGTGTCAAAAAATCACGTGTAGCCATATTTGAAAACTGTCAAATACTTCTGTAGTTTATGTAGCATCTCTAGAATAATTCTTTTTTTTTTCTTAAATAAAACAGCAGGAGCAGCAGAGATATACTTTCAAAATGATGTTAGCTGACCTTCTTGTTTAGTTGCTACCAACATCTGTAGGCTTATCTCCTTGACAAATTGCAGGAAGTACCTTTGCCTAGCATTGTCTAAGGTCGGCTTGTGGCTGGTTATGGCCAGAGTAACCCTGCAAATGGTGACATTAACTTTAAAACTTACTAGATCCTGGTATTCGATTAAGTATTTTCCAACAATATGTAGCCAGCAACAATAATGTCACTCAGTCTCACAGTCAGCATATCCTCTGTTATGAAGATACAAGCATTATATTTTCCCCTTCTTTTCATTCTGTCCACTAACTTTGCTTGCATAGTCTTCAGTGAAACTGCAGTGCACTTCATGCCATTTACACCTTTGAGCTTGACTATATTAAAAGGTAGCAAGTGTTTTCAGAGAGCCAGTGTTTTTCTAGATAGGTATTGTCATGCATGGTTATTTCTGGAAGATCGTTATAGGGTAAAACCTGGGAGAAATGGATGGCTGCCTTAACTCATATATGTTGCATTAGATGATGTACTGCACTGTCTTTTATTTTATACTGTGATAATTGTTTAACTGTAACAAAAGACTATATCCATAAGAAAATGTATTGTGAAGCAACAGGTGGCTAATTTTTTGTCATATTCTGGATAGCTTAGTGCAACAGATTCCGAATATAACAATAACTGTGTGACACAGCAGATCTGTAACAACTTAGTCTCAGTGGGTAGGCCATTACTTTATGGTATAGCCTTCCATTACTAGATGACACCATGCTGCAACCTTTTGTTCAGCATTATCTTTAATATGTCTCTACCCCATTATCTGGGTGATCCCCCCTCTTTGCTATTATCCATCAGTTTGCTGCAACTTATTACATCAAGTTTTTCTGTTTTATGCCATTTCTTTTTAATCTTTGTTAAGAAACATGCCTTGATTTTCAGTATGTTTCCTTAATGTGCAATGATCGTATAGTAAGACAAACATGATAAATGTTTTTATTTCTTGGCTGTGATCACACAGTATCACAGGATGCAGACTTTTCAATAGCTTATTGTCACTGAAGGAGGATTTAGAACAAAAAGAAAACAAAGCTATTTTACTGTTCATCAAAAGGTTGACTGCAAAAAGCACAGAAAATCCTACGCTACATTTTTAGCATACTTTCTACGTTACACATTGTCATAGTCTAGAGGTAGGTCCCACAAAATAAAAACAGATAACATCAGTGGTGATCCAGAAGGGTACTTAAGACTATCTGTTAGAGCAGCTGTATCTTTATTGTTTAGGTCGGTGACAGCACTAACAGACAACACCCATTTCTACAGTGGTCCTGCTGTTAAGGTGGTGCATATAGGAATACCAAGTGATGGTCATGGAACCAGATTAAAGCTCATAGGTAATTGTTCCCTTGCCAATGAACCTTTTCAATGAAAGTTTCATCAGTTTACCTGTCATCAAAGCCTTTAACTGTGTTACCATAGCAGACACCACTGGTGATATGGTATTTGCTATACATTTATAACTCTGAAGATTTACTTATTGAAGGCTCGGCTCATGTTTTAAATAAGATCTGATTGAACAAGGCAGGTGCATTTGTTCAGTGATTATGCTCCATTCAGTCAATTTCTTTAGTTTCTACATGCATGCATGCATTCTTAATTCTGGACCTGAAAGCTGGGTAAAAGGTAATTTCTTTGAGATTGGAGTGCTGGAAATTTCATCATCTGATCCACTGACTTTCCAGAATGCTTTTAGTTTGGGACATTAAGTGGATTGCAATGTTTCAAGTTTTCTACCTTACATAATATATCACAGATTTGCAGTTATTTCTTAAATGACTGTGAACAAGTCATTTAAGCTGATAAACTGACAGCGCCCTTGATCCCCTGAAAGAATATAGAATTACAAAAAAAAACACAAACGCTGTTTATATACTAATGGCAATGCCATACAGAAACAGTGATTTTATGCATAACTGCATCTGTTGTAGTGCATATATACACAAGAGACAACAGTAGTTGTTTCAGGTTTTTCATACTTAGCATCATAATGAAGTCACTTTATACTAAACTTGTTACTGATTCAAAGCTGCTATCTCTTCTTGATGCAATTTTCTCAAAATAACCAAAATGACAACTGTATTAACATTTTTTTTTTCAAATTAAACAAAAATTAGTCACAGGTGAAACTAGCATTTCCTAACTGGGTACACTAGCATTTGCAAAATATTGGCAGGATCATGTTTGTTTCATTTTGTTGAGGAAGGGAGCTGGCATAATTGTTAAGGCGCTTACCTCACAGACACCATGTCCAGGGTTTGATTCTCCCCTTTGAACACTGTGTGGTTATTTGCTATACCTCTGAACTATTCCTGATTTGCAGAGATGTCCCTGATTTTAGGGGGAGAAGTTGGCATAATGGGTAAGGTGTTTTCCCTGCAGACACAAGGTACAGGATTTGATTCTAACCTTGAAAAGCATAGCTAGGCTTAAAAGACTCCTTGGGGTCATTAGCTTAGTAATTACATATGAACCTATATTCATTAGTAAGTAAATAATTAAATTTTATTACATAATCTGATCCCTGTTATGTCTAAATGATTATGGGAATGCACCCATGTTTTGCACTGCATGTTTATTTAAAGACTGTGTTCAAGATTTACTAACTAAAGAATGTTTGCACTAGAGAGATTTCATCTGACAAATCTGCATGCATACTTAGCAAAATTTGAGATTGTTCAGATTTCTGTGAGTGTAAGTGATTCCACAGCATACTATCTATATACATAAAACAGATGCTTCTTAATTCTGGACCTGAAAGCTGGGTAAAAGGTAATTTCTTTGATATTGGAGTGCTGGAAATTTCATCATCTGATCCACTGACTTTCCAGAATGCTTTTAGTTTGGGACATTAAGTGGACTGCAATGTTCCAAGTTTTCTACCTTACATAATATATCACAGATTTGCAGTTATTTCTTAAATGATGGCACCCTTCAATGGGTCATGTCAACTCTTCCTCTGTCTTTTTCTTGGCCATGCTTTATTTGTTTGTTCCATCAGTAAATTATTGCAGGAAAGGTCCACTTGCAGCACACAGCTTTGGCCCTAGACTTTTAATGTGGTGCTAGATTATTTAATTTCTTAATGAACGTTTTAGTGATGTAATCAGTAACCAGATCTGTTGCCGACAGGGTCATAGTATGAGATCAGTTATATACTGAGATTAACAGTGTAATGATTGTTCTGTTACAGTAGAACTATTTTTTGTCATGAATACACTAGAGCAAGTCCTCACCAGTGCATTTTTCAGGACAGTGAAGCAAGTGAAAATTTCCTGAATAACTCTACAATTATTCACACAAATTTAATATGAGTATGGGTGTTGTTGAGAACCTAGTCAGGCAGCATGCTCTTACCGGCTTCCTGAAGAAATAACGTGCAAACCCAAAAAGACAGCCAGTATCTGTTCCTCAGCACCAGTACAGTATGGTAGTATTGTGATATTCAAGATAGTGGCTGGGCAGTGGGATTCTGCAACGTCTGTGCTGTGGCATACAGTGTGAAACTTGGGGAGTTGCATAATCAAATCACAATAAAACAGGGTGTGAACTGTCACAACATTCTCAGTTGGCAACAGGTGCTGTATTTCAGATAACAAAAACCAGACTTAACAGTGGCAATCATCAGCCCATGATCAGTGATAATCACAAGCTGTCTGACCACAGAAATAAGAAAGTTTGTCACTGTAGGCAGTTACGTCAGGCAGTTTGAGACCTCTAGTGTGGCTTGAATTGTCATGGCCAAAGTTAATGATGAGTTGAGCTTCAACTGGTTAGTACTTATTCAAAATGGAATGGACCCAAGTCAGTAGCCAAAGATTTTGTATATTGCTGAAGAAAAAAGAAGAATTTCATATTTTCTACACACCAGTGTGATAAGAGAGACTCCTTCTTTGAATGACATTAACAGCTGCATCTACTCATTAGATAGCAGAGACTTGGACTGGGACCATTTGGAAGTCCACAGCTTAGAGGGTATAGTGATAAAGAATTAACTCCAAACTCCACCCTCTGGGGATTATCCTGACGTAGAAAGGACAGTCCTGGCAATTATAATAGGAGACTGGTACAAAATGGAAATATGGCTGTTCTTCTACCTTTAGGGATTTCACTGTATGTTAATGCTGAATTTGATAGTACCACAGTGCACCTCCCAGTACATAAGGTTTTAGTTATGCCATATTTACAGTGATAAAATGATTACTTGCATGGTGAAAGAAGTATGATTTTAATTTCTGATGTAATAACTCAGTAAAAATATACTTTGTGCAGGTTCTGGATTTTCTGCAGTGGAGATAAGCCATACATGCCCCAATGGAGAATGGATAAAATACAACATACCAAATTCTGATAGTTAAATGACTGTGAAATTCTGCTTATGTTCTTTTGTATAAAAGGCCACATATCAGAATCCTGCTCTGAGAATTTTTAACAATATATTTAAGGAATTACATTAGCATACCTAAAGAGAAAATGCAACTAAGAATATTAGTGTACCCCTAGACACTGCATTGAAGCTTAAATTTGAATTTGACTGTCCCATGTTATACCCCTCAACACAGGGAAATTCTGTTGTATCATGTCAGAAGTGAAAATGTTGCTTAGTCTAGTGAAGCATATATGATCTTACTTTAGATTAATGACAACTTGGAAAGCTATATGCTGCACAGCACTATATTTCTCACTTTGAATAGAAGTAATTAGCCCCTAATGGAAAAAAAATTTACACCTTACTATGCCAAACTGTGGTAATAAAGTGATTGTGAAACCCTGTATGGGATAACTCACCATTGTATGAAAGACTGCATGTCAATCCCCTCTTGAAAGCTTTAAACAAAACTTTAATAGTATTACAATAGCAGACCAAGGTGGAAAATTCATGTAAGATTACCACTCTACCCTTCAGGATTTTATGTACAGCTTAACAATGAATCTTACCAAAGCACATCCCCCTTGGCACATGGAAAGTTTGGTCATATATTGTTTGCACTTTCTAAAATTACTTTTTTCTGATGAAATGTGTGATTTTTACTTTTTATTTAGTGACAGCTTGATTAACATATATTATGGGTATATGCTGCATTCTTTTTTATGGATAATGTATGTAACCGCAAATAATGAAACCCAAGTATAATGCCCCATGCCAAATTGCAACAGTAAAATGATTGTGAGACCCTACATTGGTACTTGTATATAAGGCATCACTTCCGTTCTTCCTTAAAAGGTCCTGATAAAATGCTCAGTACATTACCTGCCAACATATGTGTACATAATAATCTTAAGATTGGCATTATACCTTCAACAGTGTCATTCAGTGTTAAATTTGACTGCATCACATTGTTTCTGTCAACACATGGATTTTTTTTCTTTTACATATATGAGGTGACAGAAACTTTACCTTTTTTGGAGAAATTATATATATATATATATATATATATATATATATATATATATATATATATATAATTTCAGTAAAGACACATTCTGGTCATATACCTTATTTTCTGCCTTTAGCAGAAATCAAGTGTACAACCCAATGAAAATCAACGATAATGTACTAATCAAGACTATTGCAGTGAAATACCATGCATACCTGTGTTTAAGAAGGTACTTCTAAACCTCATTGAGAGTTCTCTTTAAAACTTTGCAGGGACAGCGCTGTATAGAATGCATGTCTGACTTTCAGTCTATCCTGAGGATTTTAACAGAACTAATGGTGAAGCAAACACCTGCTCTAGAGATGTCTTAAACACTGACTAGCACATCAACATTCCCAAATAGTACAAGAGGTCCCTAACCCAACATATTCCACTTTTGAGGAATAGACTACCCTTGCATATCAAGCAGACTACTTTTTCAGCTACCTTAAAAACAGTCTGGATGACTGAATCAGTGATTGCAAATTTTCATTTGGAATATATGAGAAAATTTGACTTAACAGGGGGACATTTAGTATGCCATCATTACTAGGTGATGTGACTGAGCTTCTCAGTGATCTCCATAGCTGTACGCTTGTTAGGAACCTGTGACCACAAGCAGAGCTAAACCACTGATGAGCATCTTCTAGATGTAGTTTTCTGGAGGTAGTATAGCTAGCTAACATGAGGGGGGAGTAGCTCAGTACCAGACTGGGCTGGAAAATAACTAAATCTGACACTCAGCAAGTGTACCATGCTAGGTTAACCACTCAATATTAGACATACACTCTGAGTTTACTTTAAGTTGATCAATTTTAGCATTTTTTTCTGGATTACCAGTGCCGGGGAAAATAATCTGAAGTGGGTTGAATGTTTGTAGTATCTGTACTCTAGCACTATAGGCTGAACTTTGCACAATCCATATAGAGTTTGTTTGAACAGCCACGTCTTAAAAGTTCCATTTGTGGCAGACATCAGGCCTGTGTTGTTTGGTGCCTCCACCCCTGCTTTAATATTGCCTGTTTTTTTGTTTTTTTTTAAATCTTTTTATTTGTTTCTAATAGTACCAAAAAGCAACTGACAACCAACAAATCTACATGAACAATATACATGTCAAACTATGTACACTTATACAATGCCCAAAATTACAAAAGTGTGTCATGGTAAGGTTACAGTCATTTCAGAATATGTTCAAAAAACATCCTCCAATATTCTTTGAGATAAGGTTTCTGATTTAGGTTGTGAAATAGATACCTATGAGCCTTAAGGTGTTTAATTGCTAGGAGCTTAAACCCATCCCAAGATAATATTTCCTTTTTTTTTTTGACATGGTAACTGAGAACTCCTCAAAGAAAAGTGAGCAGTTATTTGTAAGAACTTCCAGGAATTTTCTTTTTCCTAGGGAACGTCTGTCAGGGCTTCTTTCTTCCCCACATCTCTGCAACCAGTCCTGAAAGTATGTGCTGCTTTTAACTTTCTGCCACATCTGTCAACGTTTTTACTTTCTCTGTATCAGGTCTGTACATTACCAGACTCTCTTTTTTTGCTCTTTGCAAACATTGCTTCACAAAGTCTCTGGGGAAACAGCTAAACAGAGATAAGGCCCACCCACACCATTATATCATGGGAGGCATCCACAATTCCATCATTAGTTGACATCAGTAGTGACAGCCACAGATTGACTTCATTATGACATTTTTCTGTGAGGTACAAGTGCCCCAAAAAATCAAATTCAATTAAAGTTGCCAGCATAGCCTCTCAGCTGTCATTGATTTTATTGAATGCTCCTGATTTTGACTTATGTTTGCCCTGCCACTCAGAAATTATTTTATTCTGGTAAATTACTGAGGTTTACAATCAGTCAGTAATACCAGTTCATGTTTCTTAATGTTCATAAAATGCATGTTGATACAAAACATTTTACTCTATTAACTGTTTAAGTGCATTAATGTGATATTTAATAATTGTCTCTGATTTAGGACCTTTGTCCCCTAAATAATTTTGGCTTTGTCCAGAACACTTGAGCAAAGAAGTTGAGAGGCATGTTGCCTGAAAATCATGGCTATACAAAGATTTTGCAGCTGTCTGGCCATTTCTTTCCACAAAAAAAAAAAAAAGAAAAAGAAAACCACATTACCTACATATCCTCCACTGTCAGCAGCCTTCACTCTACCCATGCCCTTAGTTGCACACACAGTTATAGAAATGCATTTTTTTTTATTTAAGCTGGTCTTTCCATTGGCTAGTACCTTTTCTCATCACACCTATTGCCCTCTTTAGTCCAGTGTTTTGAGCCTCCTGGCTTCTCCTCCAGTCTCAGATTTAAGCAAACCAATCATTGATGGCTAGTAATGACTCCTGTCCGGAGGTACTGTTTGAAATGACCACACCCATTTTGCACTTCTGTTGCACATGTGCAGAGTGACTGAACCTTGAGTCTGCATGGCCTGCCAATTTATACCACAGGTTTGACATGCTGAAACTGCCTGCATAGTGGGTTACTTTGGTTGTTTTCATGCATAGTTGTAATATGAGCAGTACGAATGGTAATAGATAGCCCCTTGAAAGATATGGTAAGTATTTCTGTAATGGTTTTACCATCATCCTTTTCAATATACCATTCAAAAACATATTTATAAAACTATAATCTCAGCTTCTGAGGGTACATTGCAAAACATTATGTTTTTCATCAATCTGGAATTAATCAATAGCTCTAGTTTAATTTCCTTAAATTTATTTTGGTGTTGCATTTTTATTCAGTGCGTGTTCTTTTCCTATTACTTTTTCTACTTCAGCCTGCCTTTTGACTTCCTTGTTAACATAATAGCATGGTAAATTGTTTAATTAAAAGATAGATAATATATGCAACTTCGTTTAATTATTGCTAATACTGCACCTTGCATGAAGAAACCACATCTGTTTTCATGCATATATGTAACAATTCTGAAGTGCATGCTTCTTTTTTTTTCTGTTCTGGTTAATATAAAACTGTAAATTAATATTTACATCTTTTTCCTCTCCTAGAATCTGTTCTTGCCTAAACTCTGTGTTGTTAATTTCACCAGAATGAATTGCATGCAACCAGATAATTCTTCAAAGTTCAACCTTTTTCGGACGCAACACGCTTCAATTAACGATGTGTACTTGTGCCTTTCAGGTCATGCTCTTCTATCTAAAACCAACCAACCAGATACCACTGGTTGCAAATGTCAGTATTACATAGAAGGTATGATGTACTGTAGTTCTTTTGCAGGGAAAGTATTGTAGGCCATACAAAAATTGTACAGATCAAGTATTAACTAATATAAAATTCTAAGTATAATAAGCAGATGTTTGAAGCAATGCATCCCTCTTGAAAGTACCAGATATGTCTATCCCATGACAGCTTTTGCAGGACAGTTGTGTTTTAATGGAGGGTTGGGATCTGATGTTTTCACAGTCCCTTTAGTGCCTGTTAAATTAAGGCAAATGCTTTGTTTAATTTAGTTTCATCTGGCTTTCTAATAAAAGTATATCTCTTTGTAAGTGATGCAAGAATCTATGTCATGAACACAATCCCGCATCAACTTCATCCAGCATACATAACTTCCCAAGTTTGCTTTGATTTGCCGTGTGCGTGTGTTTTTCAGCATTTCACCCACATTTAGGTTTTATTTTGTTTTCATTAATGCTATAAAACTTGGTAGTATGTCATTTAAAGCTTCTTATTCTGAAGTACACATTTTCTGTTGTCATGGCCCACAGACACAGGAGCAGGATGAGCCTTGGCTGTCATGGGAGTTAACAAAGAGCAAAGGATAAAGTAGCCAATTATTTCCCTGTTTTACAGGAGAAGGTGAGAGGAAAAGTGCCACACATGCAACACCTTTAAGAGGTTTGAGGGCTCTTGTATGTTGGACTGCCAAGAAGTACAGGCAGGATATGTCTTAACATGTCAGAACCCTTGTTCGTTCCTTGATATACCCCATTTTGCATCACAGTCTCAAGGTGCAGGACCTTTGTGTTGCTGTCAGCATTGTATGACAGTTTCTCTCAGCTTGACTCAGCACTTATTCCTGTAGCTGGCTGTACTAGCAAAGGGTAACACTGGGGTAGCTGGATCAAGTGGGGAGGGAATGGCAGTGCACTGGAACTCTGAGGCAGGGAATGGCAGTGCACTGGAAATCTGAGGCAGGGACTGTGAGAAGGATGGATGTCATTAGGTGGGGAACTTGGTTCAAGCACAGTAAAAAGACAAAAATATATATATTTTATGTGAACCTTGTGACACTGTGATTGATTTTAATTGTGCAGTCCTAGCTTACTATTAACCTTCATCGGTTTTGACACTGTTATATTTTGTTTCAACTCGTAGATCACAGTTCTGGTGACTCCAGTTTGAAGCAGATGGTATTTGGTATTGTCACAGCAATTGATCTTCTGAACTATGTTACCACAAACGAGAAGATGCAGTCTGATTAGAATAGAGACTTCCTGACCTTCGTTTTGAAAATGCAACCTAAAAGATTAACGACAGAAGACTTCATCAAGAACTTTTTCACCTTTCTGTATCAAACAGGAAGCTTATACTTCAATGGTTAACACGGCAAAATTAATTTATGACATGATTTACTGTTAGAGATGTACAAACAATTTAAAAGTACCTTGTAATAATCATCAGAGTATGGTGATTTTTTTTGTTCATTTAATGAAAAATCTGAAGAAGCTGGATCCCTAAATTTATACTTTAATTATAATCAAAATATTTATTTTAGTTCATTATTGAAATCGTGTATAAATTGCATTTTAACTGGGACCTTAGAACTCAGAGCTTGTATTTATTTGCTGACATACTCTTCCAAATTTCTGTAGTAACAGCAAGTATATTTACAGTTGGTGTTTTACATGTACTGGTTTAGTTGTCTGGAACTGTGTACAACAAGGAAATTTCTGCACATTTATTTGTTTTCATAATCAGTTATTTGTTAGCAAACCAATAATTTTAGAGTAATGTTAGTCTAAAGTTTTCTTTCCCTTCTGTTCATGTTAATCTGTTTGCATATCTTAACTATGAATGTAGCTAAAGCAGTGGAATAAAAGCACACATCATAAATTAAGTAGCAAGCGCTTTACGTGCACTTTATATTCATCAAGTTATTTTCACTTTACATACATCATCTAAAAATAGTATGGCTTCATCTGCATAACCAGTTAACTGGAACTGAGAAGAGTCCTTACAGGTTAACATAGAAGTAAACCTAAGTGTAACATATTAGCACATAATTCACTGAAGTACTAAACCCTCCTCAAATGACACACCAGTCATTAAAATCATCCATTACAATAACAATTTTTTTAAATCGCCCCACAAGATCAAGCCTGATAGCCATTCATTTTGTAGTAGCAAAAACCTTATGGCTCAATCATTCCTGCCCAGGAATCTCAATTAGCTCATCCACTGTCTGGCAAGAGTTGGGTGGGAAGAAGCACATGATGGTAACGTAGCTCCCCCCTCCCCTGCTTAAGCATCCCACCCCCACTGCCGTACCTTTTTCATAGGTTGATAGGTGTGTACTAGGCTCATGGCCCTGGAGCCTTTACAAACCTAGCCCATAAGAGAAAAGCCACTATGATATCTGAAGAGAAGTGTGCCTCCTATTGCTGAATTGGCTTACTCTGCTGCTTAAACATGACAGCGTGGACTCACCAAGCTCGAGTTTCACTGGGAGAACACCTAGTGTTCCTGTTAGCTGTCACCAATGTGGTATGTCAGAGCTGCCTCCCTTCCCACAAGACAGACAAACCAGCAACAGCTGTTCACTCCCATTCTAGCGTGCCAGCTCATACAGGATCCTAGAATGCTCTTTGAACCAGGGTCACTGCAATATATTCAGGGCTTTATACCTGTATGCCACAGACCTGGTTACAATAGCAAATTAAAAATATGTAGTAAAATACATAGAAACTGTGACCATAACAATCCTCTCCCAATTCCTGGATATAAAACTTGAATCACAATGGAACATAGTCTAGGTTCCTTTCCCTAACATTAAACTTAAAGCAGATAAAAATACATAAAACAGATGTCAGTTATTAATATTAAATGGTGACAAAATAGTTACCTGCATTGCAGCTTTTGAGTACTGGAGTAGGCTGGCTCCACTATATTCTTGAATAGGATAAAGCTGGTAATGGAAAATGAATGCACATTAAATAAATGTAACAACATGCTCACCTAATCCCCATTGATAGTCAAGCAAACTGGCTGGGATAATTATCTCTAATCCTGAAAAGAAATCACAGTCCACATGAGAAAGACAGGCCCTACTGCTGAAACAAGAAAATAAAACTCTTTTTCACCCATAAGACTGAAACAGCAACCCGTAACAAAGAAGTCTAAAACAAAAAGCAGTATGCCTGACACCAAAGCTGAACACCTTAAAACTGTTTCAAAGAACAAAGTTCCCCAAATTTGTATATTTTCTTAACCTTAACAATCCAGTAGCCATCTTGTCAGTCTGTAACACCGAGTCATTAACCATACAGCAGCCATCTTGTTAGGATGTACCTCTGAGTCATTAACTGTCCAGCAGACATCTTGTCAGGGTGTACCACTGACCAGAGATGGCCTTTGGTCAGCTGGTACCCTAGGCAAAAGGGCTCCACAGCGCCCCCCCCCCCCCCCCACACACACACACCATCTGGTTACCACATTCTGGCAAACCTACACAATCCAGATTACTAGAAAAGCGCCCCTGCTATGGTGGCACCCTAGTTGGCCTATGCCTAATGCCGGCTATACCATTGACTCATTAACTGTTCAGCAGCCATCTTGTAAGGGTGTACCACTGAGTCAAACAGAAGTCATGAAGACTGAAGTCATCCATTTTTCTGACCATCCTACTACAATACATACAGAACTATAAGCATCAAAAGACAGATGCAACTTCTTGAGTGTGTCACTGCAGGACACAAACTCAGAAATCACCACTACTACATTAACCCATCACCCAGCTTAGTGTCACAGTTCACAGGCACAACATTTTTTAAAATGAGAAAAGCTAAAGCACCATTAAAAGTAAAAATAAATCTATCCACCTAAGTAATGAAAAAGGCCATCCTAATTCACCCAGCAACATGATCTGTGCTTATCTGTGCCGAAGAAAAAAAGTAGAAAGAGACCCCCAACAAAAATCATATCCAGCCAATAAAAAACTGAAAAAAAGATCACAACCCTCCAACTAAAAACATAAGCCATACCAGACCAATCAAAAGATATTAAAAGCATCTATCTAACCCTAAAAAAGTAAAGGAAATTTTTACCATTGTCCATTGTCATTAAGTCCATTTGTAGTTTTCAGTACTACGCAGTACTACTATATAAAATAAACTCTAAAACTGCAAAATACAACTCAGCAGTATAAAACAAAGATGTAAAAAATGTGAATAAATATTTTTGGAGGAGAGGTATGTTTATGTTATGTGGGAATTATAGGGGTAGGATAACCAATACATCTCATCTAAATCTGCTCTAAAATATAAAAGTATATAGAAACCCACAAACATGCATAAAGCCTAACTAATCAGCATTGATTAGGGGACGTCACCCCCACTCCCTGACTTACTTAAAAATCTACAGTGATCACACAATGTCAAGCTGTCCTTATTGCTAGTGTCATAATTGTTTGTTTGTTGAGTAGGCTAGTTTGAAATAAAATGTGTATTAGATCACTTTTTTCCATGTTTAGATAAAATGAGTGGTAGATAAACTAAATGGCAGTCGTATGTATATTTGTTACATGAATATTTTGACAGTTATACTAACACAATATAGATAATTAAAATGAAAGGAGATATTTGCAAAAAAGTGTTTACTTACCTATCTATAGATCAGGAATGAAAAGGGGAGACTAATACTGGAAAAAGGGAAAAGGTGCATATTTGTAAAAGGCAGAATTAGGAATGCATTGAAAGACGCTGCTAGACAGCAGGAACTGAGTCAAGTGTTTCAGTTGTGCAGAGTAACCCTGCTTTACTTGTAATTTTTAAGATGTAATGAATTGAGAATGTGAAACAGCAAGCCATACATTCAAAATTATGTTTCACTGGAAACAAGTTGAAGAAAAGGATCAAGTCTCGCACATTAGTTGTACTTAACTGTTATTTTTCTATGTAAGAAAATGACTGGGTTATAGAGAATTAATAAAGCTGTCAACCAAATGTTTTTTTTTCTCTTCTTCTCTCTTTGAAATTGAATACTTAAGTCAGTAGACAGCTGAACGATTCAGTTTATTTAAAACTGTGAGTGAAGAGGTGTTTATGTTGCAGATGTAAATTATAAACAGTTAAAAAGAATTTAAACAAATAAGATCTTTCAGGAGGATTTCTGTAATAGTGTTCTCCAGATTTTGACTTCTATTCAACTTCATTTATAATATAATCTGATTCATCCAGAAATTAAACATCTTATTTGCATACTTTAAGTGCTCGTCTCACTCTGCAGGAGCACCTTCATCAGGTGGTGTAAGCCCTCGATAAAAGTCACCTTGGCTAACGACACCATCTTTATTTCTGCTTCACATTTTGAAACTGTTAATTTCCTGATAGCATTTTCCGTTTGTGAATAAGCTAGTCAGTTAATTTTGGCCTGAAGTTCTCAGTATCAGTAGAATTACATTCTGTCATAGTGTGTAGAAATAGTGATGCTTTATTTGGATATCATTTTTGTTAAGTTTAATTACATCTTCAGTCATGTGAGTCAGTAGTAATGCTTGGCTAACAAGCTGCATCAGAAGATATTCATTTCGTGTGTGCTATTTGTTTGACTTCTTCACATGATGCAGCTATTTACAAAAATTTGTAAAAGATCTAATAAATCTAAACAAACTAAAAGGCTAACCTCTTTAAATATATTTTTCTGACTGACAAAGCTTCGCAAGTTAAAAAGAAGGAAGTTAAAGTTAAGTATGAGTTTGAAAACAGAATGGGGAGGAGCATAAAAAGAAGTTATGAGCTAGCAGTCCGTGCATGCCATATAAACTAAAGGAACCTAAATCTTAAAAGAAAGACGGAAAAAGAAAGGAGAATTTAAACAGCCTTGATCTGTCTTAGTCTGTAATGGTTGAACAGACGTGAAAACTCCGACTAAAGGTAAAATAGAAGTTCTCAACAAGGTGGAAAATGTAATCATTATCAGCAGGGCATCAAAAGGAAAAAAAACGTTGAAATCCTTACCACTGACACAGGTCTTTCAAAATCCATATGGACTCACTGTAACGTGGACTATAAGAGCTATATCTGCTGTACAGCCATCATTGAGGGGTGTGCGATTTACCACAAAAATACAGCCGCTACTGTTGCAATTAATGAACCATCTCTACAAACACGACAGAGTACCAGCTACTGAAAGTACTAGAAGCACTGACACAGGATTAGCAAATGTTGGGGGGGGGGGGGACTGTGGCGATGGGACAGCTATCTACAGGCACAAATGATGCCAGTCCAACATACCAACAAATATGTGCTGTCCTCAGGTAAAGATCCTGCAATAGATACTGTATTATTGCCAACACCTGCAACAACCTCACAGAAGAAAGTGTCTCACTTCTCTTGTATTCTTCAGAGAAGAAGATGATTTTTCTGTGAGGAAAGGTGACCCCCCCCCCCCAATTGTTTTAAGACACTAATTGTAATGAACAGCAACCAGACATTGTAAGGTTTTGGAGTGCATAATAAACCCAATGAAAATAAATCATGCAATACAGATATGTTCTCATCAGAAAAGAGGCATTTTGAGCTGCTAAAGTTAAGAAAGTCAAAAACTTTGACAATCTCACGTCTTCTAAAATCTTCTCATAACATTACTAATGCTGTAAAATCTTCTCAGGACATTACTAATGCTGTTTACTAAACATCGAGACTCCTAACCACTTGTTCCTAAAAGCCTGGAAAAGTGCTACTAATAGGACTTTGTTAGTATCCTGAAAGTTGTTTGTCTTTTAGGGGTCGCCACAGCGGAACTCCGGTCCGCTAATGATTGTCAGTAGATTTTTATGGTGCCGAGTTGCCAGCCCGACGCCCAACCTTCAGCGAAGGCACGCCCATTCACGCATATCTTTCGGAGGCCACTCGACCGCGGAGAGGACATGCAAACTCCACACAGAAGGCACTCCAGTCGAGAATCGAACAAGAGAACCTCTTGCTGTGAGGCAACAATGCTTCCGCTGTACCACCGCGGCTTTGTCATAATCATGAACCCTTATTCATTATCAGAAAAAGCAGCAAAAGTAATTTTTTTCCTAGACAAAGAATGCACGATGATGGACAGAATATCGAACTCAAACCTGTTAATAAATGCACTAAATTATCTCTGTGACACGGTGAGTACCAGAGCTTTATATTAGAGCCAGTGAAGTATAGATAACTCACATTGCAGATAATGACACCATCCACCTGAGACAAAATACATATGACTAAATATACCTATAAAGGCTTGGATGTCTTAGTGACAGAAATGGCAGTGACCATCCAGAGACAAACATGGTCATTCTTAGTGACAGTGACAACAGTGGTAGTGCCATTAAGATACAAAATTGCAGTATCATTGACAATGGCCTTCCATATACAAGCATTGCCACTGACCCAGCAGCCTTTATTACAGGATGCTAAAACATTAAGTAGTAGATTGGTCTACTTCTACTGAGATTTTGTATGAGCAACCCACAGATGAGATTTTATCAAAACTTTAGTAAAGGGAAAATGACAGCAATAAAATACAATGCCTCACACATTCATTCTCTAGTATTTCAAAAATAATCCTAAATCAATGAGCGCATTTATTAAAAGCAGCAACCTGGCCAGATGCAACACAAAAGAAACAGTTTAAAACTCACTGGAAGGTGCCAACAACAGCAAAGGAAGTCCTAAACCTTCCTTTTCCTTATAGGTCCAACACAAAAGAAACAGTTTAAAACCCACAGTAAGGTTACTATCAGCAGTAAGGGAGGTCCCAAACCTTTCCTTTCCCTTTTAGAGCTGCCAAACTAATGCAGTAAGAGGATGTGTACATTTCAGTTTGTTATAAAGGAGAAAGTTATGCATTACTTTTGTTTTTACTTTTTTTTTTACTGATTGCATTTTCAGATCCAGTATAAACAACATTTGAAAAAATTAAATTCCCAGACCCAAAAATAAGTTAACTTTTATATATTGAATATATAAGCAACCTTTTATGACAGCAGTCAAACACATTAAAAACATTACAGACTTTAGCTTAATATATTACTTACATGAGATGTCTGCTTACATTTATATTGTTATGAATTAAACGGTTTGTATTTCTTAATTAGCCATTTGTTGATGCCCAGCACTTTCAGTGTTTATAAGGAAAAACATCTGAGTTGTCCAGTTTTTCTCCTAAGAGCTGAATTGTAGACCATGAGATTGTGACTATATTATTTGAAAATAGTTTTTTTTAATATCATTCTCTGTAATTTCTTGTTTTAGCAAAAGCAGTAATAAACGTTCAGAAAATTGAGAAAGATGAGTAATTTTCTAGTTTCTTGAATTGATTTTCCTTCCAACAGCTAACACAGTGCATAAAAGATCATTCTGAGTTAATGACAAGCCTTTAGGAAAAGGAACATTAAATAAAATCAATTCTCTGGGAACAGACATATCAGACCATATTACTTGTAGAAAATAATTTATCTTATTCCAAAAGTTAGCTCCGACCTTGCAGTGAGGAGAAAAGGAGGTTTTTGTCAACTGAGCATTACATATATCTTAATCTTCAAATATTTTTATAGGATTTTGTAAAATAAAATCTTGAAGTTTTGATATTAATTTCTTCTTCGTATAGTGTAAGACTTTAGACAAATCAGATAAGATAGATGTAAGCACTATATTTTCAAATCTAATTTGACATATATTCTAACAATTTTGGAAAATGCTGAATTGGTGTATATTTTATCTTATCAAATTTCATCATTGGCTTGTCATTCAAGAAATCAGAAGATAAACAATCATCTTTGTCTAAATGATGGTCTTTAATAAGACTTTAATAAGATTCTCCATTGATTTCACCTCAGAATTTTTAAAATGATTGTAGTACCCTAAAAATGTTCTCCTTCCATTGACCAACTTTTTTCTGTACATTTTAAGAGACATTTTTGTATAAAAGAGTCTTAATATATTTAACCCATATTCATTGGGCGGTGCAGTGGTGCAGCAGTTAACGTTGTCACCTCACAGCAAGAGGTTCTCCAATTCAATTTTTGGCTGGGGTGCCTTCTGTGTGGAGTCTGCATGTTCTCCCTGTGTTTGCATGAGATTCTTCTGGGCACTCTGGTTTCATCCCACATTCCAAGGACATGCATCTGGAGCATTTCTCCCTGGGCTTTCACTGAAAATAGACTCTATCCCTTGTCAGAGTTTCCCGGTCAATAAATATTAAATAAATACGTTTGTATATGAGATTTTTAAAAGTTTTAATTATTTATGTATTTTTTGCTCCCATTTAAAACATTCTTACTGGCCATTCCAGTGCCCTGTCTATCATCAGGTCTCTCTGCACCTTCTTTTCTACCCCCCAAGACTTACTCTGATGAGCTGGATCCAACATGGAAGTTAAGGGCCTCCCGGGGAGGGGTCTGAGTGGTCACTAATTCAACTGTTTTTTTTTTCCCTTTTATGCCCAACCCTCCATTCCCCCTGCAGTCCCTGGGTTGCATCCCGAGGGTAGGAATGCAATGGGGCTTTGCTGATATATCGCCCCACCTCCACAGTGGCTCAATTTCCCCACCTAATCCCACAGATGGACAACCCTCACATGTTTGGCCTCTATTAGGGATTATTATGTGAGGAATAACCTCAGGACCACCTTCTCCTCTGGGACAGAAACACCCATCCCTCCCTGCCACTCTGGCAGTCACTTGAGCTACTAATTAAACCTGGGATGTCTGGGCTGTAGTCATGGCTTTATCCCTCTTCAGAATATTAAATTGGATAAAGTTACATAAAAATCAACCATTATTTGTCTATAATCTCAAGAGAATAAGATGTTTTCATTTTATTTGAATTAAAGTTAACGCAAGTCTTTCAAATCCAAAAACATAGCTTTTATGAACCCAGTGAATGATAATTTTAAATGAGGCTTTGTGGGCATAACTTTCAATGGCAGGTAATGTAATGCCTCCTTTTTCTCAGTATATTGTGTGGTTTTTGAAGGCTTAACTTTTTTTTTTATTTCAGAATTGAATTATTATAATTTTTAGGTCCAGATTACATAAAGTTCTCAGAATCTGGTGCATTTCACAGACTTCCATGCAAATGATGCAGATAAACAAGTAATATGCTAATATGCCTTAGTGCATATAGAATAACATGGCTCAAAACAAATATGTCCAACAAGGTTAGCACACTCTCAAGCAGTCACATAAAATCTATATATATCCAGTCAAATGGTTCATAAACTGGGCTCTGTATTATCAATGTGTATCAATGGAAATTATACAAGCTCAATGCAAATAACATTAAATCAGTAAAGTAAGACAAATCTCCATTAATCCATCCATTAAGAAGAATAATGTTTGCAAACAATTATGGATTTCATTGTAATGCTTGTACAGGTGTATATAAATATATTCATTATAATATAAGAAATCTGACAGACTCCATAGAATTCCACATAAAAAATTAATCAAGGCAAAGGATAATCATGGCCACTAACAGTAGCTAACGATTAGTGTGGAACCCGTGTGGGGAACACAAGTAACACACACACCCAAGGGAATAGGGAGATGGAAAAGCAAATGTGGGGTATGGGTAAAGAAGAGGGACAACAAGAGGTATGCAGAAATAGGAAAATCTGAGGGATAGTCAGAGGGGTATGGTTATTTATTTATTTATTTTGGGGGGGTAGGCCCCATTTTTTTCTTTTTTGGAGAATAGAAGAAGTGGAAAATAGAGGTGAGGAGGAGAAGGAGGAGGGAAAAAACAGCAGGGATAAACATATAACAAATATCACAAAACATGGCAAAGATTAGAAATTAGCATAAAGGAGAGGTAAATTACATGGCACACTGTACAACACGGGTGAAGGAAAATGGACAAACGATAGGGTTGCATAACAGCCAAGGTGCAGTGCAAAAATACATATGTACCTGTACGTTATGTAGTGCTGAGATGTTGCAAACTATGTGACAGCCATACTTGAAGATGTATGACTGCCAGTAGTTATGGGTTGTAGTGAAATAAATGGTGATTGCAGTACACAGTGGATATTGAAGCCAATCAAGTCTGTCAGTGCAAGTGCAAGCCAAGCTACATCATGGATGAGCAAATCCAGCCAGGGAAATGCAGAACACAAGCAGATGATAGACTAGAACCTCCAACCTTCTATGTGGAAGGCAAGCAAATAAGCACAATGGCAAACAGCAATATTGTAGCAAACCAAGCATTTGACTGTGTATTTGACAAGTACATGTACACAACCTGAACAAACTTGAAATGGACTGCATATGTGAAAGACATATACTGTACCATGTCAGAGGCAACACAGCTGTTTTATCGTACATGTGTGATCTGCATTGGATGAACATAATCATATCAAAAAGCAAAGTCCATACACATACAAACAGCAATGACATGAAATAATAATTGGTAATTAAGGTATAAATGATGTTAGATAAGGAATACCTTCCTGTGTCTAGTAAAGAAGCAAAAAAATAGTCCTTTTAGTAGTCCAAAGACAGCTACAACAGGAAAAATGAGCTTGCCTGCATATGCCTTGCATGTGTATAATGGTAAAATTGTTGCACAAGGTATGACTGTAAGAGTGAATCTACTTGACAAGTATGATAATATAGAGGAAGTTAAACACATGTCATGTATATCTGCAACATGTATGACAAAGGTAAAAGGGGGAAGGGAGGTGGACCACAGAGGTCCACATCTGTAAGGAAATGTAAGAAAAAGAAATTAGGTGCACAATAAAGCTGGACAGCTGTATTTAATGGGACACATTTGGCATGTACCTCACTAGACACCTGCAACAACTGGAGAGGCCACAAAAGTAGCTCATAAAGAGGATCCTAGGCCTTAAACTTTTGTCCTATATGGACAGAGTCAAACAATTCCAACTATTCTCTGTCTCATATCGCCTACTTAGAGGTGATCTCTGCTTGACTTACAAAGCCATGTCTGACCCAGCTCTGTTAGAAATGCTACATCTAAAGAAATTCCAATCCCTCCACACCACATGCTCCAGACACCTCATTACCACAATCAAAAAAACATGCTGGAGAGACAAGTTCATAACCCAGAGACTGTCCATGCTCTGGAATAGTGTCAAGCAGAGCACCTCACTGGCCCTCTTCAAGAGAAATCTTGACGAGTGGATGGGAAATAGAAAATTCATCCCAGGGATAACTCCAGTGGCTCTACTCGACAAAGGCACTAGGAACTAAGGTCGGGTGGCACAATGCCAAGGTAATCCTATGGGCTAGGCTTGTAAAGGCTACAGGGCCATTAGCCTAGTACATACCTATGAACATGCATATGTTCACCACATAGAGTGGTGTGAAAGTCCACCCAAACTACATTCAAGCAAAAGGCAGCATAGCTGATGTTTCTAAACATGTCTGTGTACAAATTACGCAACCATTAAACGGCAGAATGCATAAGTACACAACATAAAATTCATTATTCCATGAACATATTTACTGTCATGCCAACATAATAGTACAGGTGCAGAAAACATCTTTATTAATATATATATCACTGTTCATGTATATGACTGAGCAGACAGCCCTGCAAATGAAAATGTTGGAAATTAATGTACACAGTTCCAATGTACAAAGGTGTTTGTGTCTTGATAATTGATTGACATGTATGTCTATGTAAATCATTGCATATCTATGTCAAATTCCTAAATATGGGCATCTATGCTTACATGATCATGCATGCTGTAATATAACATATAATGACAAACAAGGCATTCAGGAATGATGCTAAATAAAGCATCACTTGTACTGTAGATACATTAATGAAAAAATGGCTATGTGTTATGTATAGTAGAACTGCCCATAAAAAGAATTCACACTAATGTGATACAACATGGCACAATATGTGCCACTACATGCCTCACACAAAGCTATTGTTCCAGTGTGACAGTATGAGACCACAATGTTACACGAACCACAGGGGCAAGGGCTGGTCATGTTGCTCAACAGACATAAAACAGCAACAAATAAGTGAGAAACAGGTGCAATGCATGTACACAGATAACATGTGTAAATAAAAGAAATGGATCCATCTCACTGTGTTTCTGTGCAAAATATGTAAATAATTAATTTGTTGAGGTGCTGCCATCCCACCCATGTATGCAGTGGAACAACACAAGCAGAGCAATTGTGTCTCACTTGCATCATTTTAACTGCACAGTCAGACATGTCACATACAGGGCAGTAGTGTATTTGACCTAAGGTTATGTTGTACTGCACACAGAGGCATACACACATACACAAACACACAAGGAGTAGCACTCCTGCCCTTATGGAGCAATGTATACATTAAGAACAGCATATCATGTAAATGCAATTGTTTAATGGATGTATACTGTGTTAATATGTGTCATACTTTGGGTGCAACCTAATGCCACCTATGACAAAATATCTGTAGTGTACAGTCAGACATATATTATCTAATCATGACAGCAATATGCTATGTGCTGTGTCCATGCAACTGTGCCTATACATTACATTTTGTGAAAATGCAAACACCATGGTAGCAGCATTACATAATTGGATCACACAGACAATACCTATGGTCCTGAGGGTCCACCTTCACGGGGTAAAACATCACAAATGATCTCATGTGTAGTCTCCAGGAAAGAGTAACATGTGGCCTGCTCCATGGCATAAAAAAAAAAAAAACATTCCCTGTCAGGTCACTCATCTGTGTCTGGAAAATGTCCATGATCATCTCCTGGATCTGGTCCTGTAAATCATCTCCACATTATGGTGGTTAACATCTCCTACAGTGAGCAACAGGAATGATTGCACATACAGGTCTTGCTCTGTCATCTTCATCACCATCAGTCCTGTCATCCTCCTGGTCCTCTGATTCAATTCACCTGGGAGGGATCTGACTCATCATCTTCTCTGTCACCCAATAGCAGAACCACCACAGGTCCCATGCTCTGTTAAGGGTAAATGCAAAAATACAGAATCCTTGTCATCCAAAGTTATGACTATGTAACAATAAGTACAATGCAATGTAAATAAATGGAGCTTTTCTCCCCAGGCTTCTGCTGAAAATGGGTACTGCCCAGTCAGACTTTCCTGACAAAGATAAATAAATAACATAAACAAACTGACATGATCTATGGTTGAAAATGGTTCATTATGTCACATTACTCTAATGTATGACTTTATGCAATGTTAGCACCATACGTGATGAAAGGCATTTCAATACATAACAATGTAAAAACATTGTCCATCGTGCAGTCATGAGCAATACAGCTCGGTCATAAAACGCTATGCAATGGCCACCTGAATAATGTGAAAGACATATGTTATGCCATTAACATGATTAAAAAATATGACACTATAACTGTGACATGTTTGCTGTAGTTATATCACAGTACAATAAAATATAGGTGTCATTTAAACCTATTTATGAGATGATATGGCCTGTGATGTGTCTTTATACTGTATATAATGTAAATAACTGAGGGTAGCAGGTGTATAGTCAGGATCATGCAAATTCCCAATATGCTATTATCAATATGTATTGATATCAACAGAAGATCATGTGTGGGCTACTATATCCATCATAGAGTATCATTACTGTACTCCAGTGTATTACATACATGTCATGCAATACACAGTTTATCAGAGAAAATGCTGCTGTTATTTGTTCATGTATGAAACGGCCATCAGTATGCATGAAAACAAACATGCAAAAGCAGAACTCGTATATATCATGACATATCAAGACAAGCATGGCATGGCAGTGTAGTATGCAACACTCACATGTCTACATTCCAAAACAATTGCTACACTCTAAGCTAAAAGTAAAACTGACAGCATAACATTTTGAATGAGGCCTGTGATATTCAGTCCTTGACATATATCTTACAACATTGTCAGACAGACAGTCTGACAGCAAAGTATAATTTTCATGGTTTATTACTTGTATGTGTGCCTCACACAATTATGTTGAGGTACCAATATCAGACTTAAGTTCAAGTGTATGAGGTTTATGTGCAACTAAGATGTCATTTGGACATCCCACAAATAATATATGATATATGCAAATGAGATGAGTATCCCACCGTAGTGGTGCTGTGGTAGCGTTGTCGCCTCACAGCAAGACGTTGTCCCGTTCGATTCTCAGCTAGAGCGTCTTCTGTGTGGAGGCATGCGTGAATGAGCGTGCCTTTGTTGAAGGTTGTGCATCAGGGCTGGTAACTCGGCACGTAAAAATCCACTACCAAAGATTAGCGGACCGGAGTTCCGCTGTGACGACCCCTAACCGGGATAAGCCGAAAGACACAACAACAACACAACATATGCAAATGAGATGAGCAATGCAACATGATTAATGGCTGACATCACATCAGTGTATTGGAATGCACTGCACCTCAGAAAAACTTGACAATTGTAAACACAGTGACAGTATGCGATATCTACCAATTTAGTTTATGTCATATGTCACAGTGTTCACCAAGTACTGTATCACTACCACTACCTGCATTTATAGTTATTTTTATCTATGTACTTGGTCAGTTTAAACACTGTAATGTTGATTAGTAGATATTTAACAAGCAGATAGAAAAGAATAACAGGACTGGCTTTGTGCGTTACAGTTGCAGAAAAAATATGGCAATTTTGTGTTAGACAATCCCTCACAGTTTACTATAAAAGTCAGAAATCATCTGCTAACCTGATTACAAATATTGAAACAGCAGACACCCATTCAGCAATAGAACAGGCAGGCTGTGCACAAAATAATAGTGAGCATCACCACTGGATATACAAGTTTATCATCGACTTCCTTTCAAAATAGGTAACACCACACCAGCTTACACGTGAAACAGTCCAAGGAAGAAAACACTACGACTGTTACACAGATGTGTCTGTCATTTAGGTTGTGAGTTAAAAAAATAATTTTCTCAAAAATTCCCTGTTTATAACAAATGTGAAATTCTAAATTAAAGCTATGCTGTTATTCACATTAAATCAATGATTATTGCAGTTATCTTGCAAATGCATTATGGGAACTCTGACAATATTAGTATGACTGATTCCGCAAGCAAAAGCATCTTTTTAACAATGTTATGATTGCTGCTGGGGAAATTAATGCTCACAATAAGAACACATACCTCTCTCCCTCCATTGTTCCTCCAGCCTGAGTTTCTGCTTGATACACAGGGCTTGAATCCTGGCTCTGTCCTCATCACCTGCAAAAAGGAAAAAAATAAGTATTACTGGCATGGATTTTGTCAGATGAATATATATTGTTTGCTATGTAAAAATTAAAAGTGAAGAATACTGAGCATCACATGTTCTCTAGCCTTGACATGATATACAAGTTCACACTCAATTATTGCTGTGTCACTGTCAATACTTTACACATGAGGAGTAAGGTATACAAACTGGAAAACAGAGATTTGAACCTACAACTCTCATCTAACTTTGCACTCCAACTTGGCTGTAATTGCATGGATTTATGTAAATAACTGAACTGTATGACTATGCAGGGAAGATTCAACTACTTGGATTTTTGATCATAAATATCAGGATCAGTAAAATGAAAGGCCAACTTTAAACATGTGCTGTGCATTTGAAGTTTAACACCATGCAATCCTGACTATGTCAGCATGTTGATTACAGCAATAACAAAAAACTGTGACAATGCAAAGTTCAGAGTCTCAAGCATTGGAATAGAATATGTGCAAGCACTTGGCAGACATCTATAGCCAGAAAGAGATGTTCATCACAGTTGGAACATATATAACCATTTCATTTAGTTAGGAGGACAGTCAGTAGTAAAACACAATGTATGATATTGTGCCATTTTATATATATATATATATATATATATATATATATATATATATATATATATATATATATATATATGCATAGGCAATGAGATACACATATAGCTATAGTGACAGAGCGGAGATGTTTCCAGAATCTTTGTGGATAATGGAGAAGTAAGGCAGTAATGCACCTCCTTCATACCAGATGTTTGCAAAGCTATACTGCATGACTGAACAAGCATCTGCCATACATTTTCTTAATTAGTCACTACCAAAATATTAAAAGAACATCAATGTTTTGAACCAACATTTACCCCTGAAACCATGTCGGACTATTGCTTAATGGGTTAAACTAGGAGACAGAAAAAAATTCTGCCATCATACAGAATTATTAAGGGGTGTTTCTAGAATCTTACATATGTAGTTATATGTAACCTAAGCACTACAGGCGTTAATGCACCATGTAATTACTAGATGTGTTAAAGCTATATTGCATAACATTTCAAAGACATGAGTCTGGAGCGTTTCTCCCCAGGCCTCCGCTGAAAATTGGCTTTGTTCTAAGTCTGTCTTTCATGGTAAACAAATGTTAAATAAATAAATAAAAATAACTAAAGCAATTACTTTACAAATCTGCTTTTAAATACAGCACAATCCCTTTTACCATACAGCATTATTTCCATGGTATAACAATGGAATCCATCACAGAGCAGTACTAGATCTCAGTGTTTAACTGTTTTATAATGTAAAGACTAATAACGTGTGTCTGTGTTACTCAGCATTCACAAATACACAAGTATAGTATGTGATGTTTCTTAAACCGTTATGGATATTGTATAAATAAAGGTCATCCGAAGCCTAAATGCTATAAGCGTCAGTAAAACACGACCATTCAATATATTTAAAAAAGCTGTACTGTATAGCTGACAAAACCCAATAGAGCTTACATTAGGTATGTTCAGTATTATCTACATAAACACCAATATTTACAAAATGAACTACAATGTGCTTTGAAATTAAACATAGGTCATCATCACTCACTGAGACTCATTGCTTAACCAGTCCAGCTAATTAACATAACTGCTTTTTCCTGCTTGTAATAGGAATATTTATGGCATATCATTCACAGTTCATTCCTGCTTGTAATAGGAATATTTATGGCATATCATTCACAGCTGTATGTATATAACGTTAAGTACATTAAGATTAGTCTTAGCAGTACAGACCCCCATGAAATTAAATTTAAACAGTTCCATAAATACATACAGGTATAAAATACATCTTATGATGTAGGTATTAAGATGTAGATTATGAAACTTACTGTTGGCATCTGCAGGCTTTTGTCAGACCTCTGTGACCCTCCAACAAAGAATCTCAGTGTCCTTCCAAAGCAGGCCATCATATCAGGGACAGATTTGCACATCAGTTCAATAAATCACAGTCTATCTGCAGTGCTCTTTTACAATCTGATTACAAAACTCTATCATAATAACAAAGTTCCTGGGGAATGCTTGCATCCCCTGCTCCTGTCCAGCATAGACAGTGAGCATCTGGGTGGTCTTCTCCTCGGTCCAGTTCAGTGCCCAAACATGCTGAAACCTCCTGTCAGCTGACATCTTCACTACTGAAAGTAAAATTCTTCGAGGAAAAAGCCATATGATGAATGTTGATGTCCCACTCCATTCGCACATAGCAATAGTATGACCAGTAAATGTATCCAAATCATATTTTAAAATTGGTGCACGTAAGATGTTATCAGGCCATTGGAGGGCATCAGACACTTATCACAGAGAGCCCCACTTACTGACACCTATTGGGTAGTTGTGTGGAGCACCTTCTCATTATAGCAAGCTATTGGTTAATGCACCAAATTTCTAGAAGTTAACATTGAAGTGCACAAATGGGATTCCAAACCACTGAATGTTAATGAAGCTCATTACTTATGTATAGTGCAAATGGGGTCTATATTACAAGAGCAAAAAGACGTTTACCATATAGCGCGAAGTGGACTTAGAGCGAAAGACGAAAACCACGAAAATGGAAATATTGAATTTCCATGGTTGGCCCGTCTGTGGATTAGCTGCATAAAGTAAGTGTTGGATAGTTACGGAGTTTAGGATAGGGTGCGGGTTAAGGTAAGTGCTTGGATAAGTAATGTATGTTAGATTTAGTGTAGGGTTAGAGGTAGGGTTTTGTTTAAATGTATGTATGTAGGTTATTTATTTTGTTTGGGTATATTTTCATAGGGGAAATGTGTGGTAGTTACGGACCTTAGGGTTAGGGAGGGGTAAAGGATAGTGCATAGATAGTTTTGTATGTGGGGTTTAGTAGTGTTGGAGGTAGGGTTTTGTTAAATGTATGTATGTGGATTATTTGTTTTGTTTAGGTGTATGTCTGTAGGGCATGTGTGCAGTAGTTACGGACCTTAGGGTTAGGGAGGGGTTAAGGAAAGTGCATAGTTAGTTGTGTATGTGGAGTTTAGTGTGAGGTTAGAAGTAGAGTTTTGTGCTTTACTTTAGGTTAGAAGTAGGGTTTGGTTAGTGTATGCATGTGGTTTATTTTATTTGGGTAGGTAGTATATAGGTAGTGGTGGGGTTGGCTGACTATGACAGTTAGATTTTTTTTTTTCGCTGTTTAGTGCGTTCAGGATTTTCGTGTTTTGCGGTATAGGGGTTGATATTTTGGTATTCACTCATAGGGTTTTTCGCTTTCATAATATAGACCCATGCAAATGATACTTAAAAGTGCACATAGCTGCACTTACTTTAATGTATAGCTGGACTGCCCAAGCACAAATTCCAACACATGTGAGAGATGCAACCATATAGCCAAACTGGAGGCTAAGCTCTCTCAACTCAGTACTGGCATAACCAGTCAGAAGGAGAAGGAAACCACACTCACTACAATTCCAGTCTCACATAGACCTACCACGACAGCAAACCAAACACATAATCATACAAAAACATACTCGGAGGCTCTAAATAAAGATCTGCCTAAGCAGCAGAGACCTCCAAAGCAGACACCCAAGCAACCGCTACCCCAAAACAAAACACGTGCAACACATATCTCACAAAGCCAGTGTGCCGAACAGTCACAGCCCTTAAGGCTAAACAACACACCTGATACACTTGTAATAGGTGACTCTATCGTCAGGCACACTGACGTCCCGCTCACCAGGCTGAATAAGAAGAAGGTCACAGTGAGCAGCCTGTCTGGCGCTAGGATCCACCACATAACACAAGCACTCAGGTCACTCCAAGGCAAGTACAAATATGACTCAGTCATTGCCCATGCTGATGTGAATGACCTGAGACGTACCTCCCTGGACTACATGAAAAGAGACATAGAGGAGCTCTCTGAGCATGTAGCCCAGGCTGGTATGACCCTGACCTTGAGTAGCATCTTACCCTCACCAAGAATGATGCCACAATATGAAGACAAGATGATCAATTTCAACAATTGGCTTAAGTATTGGTGTCATTCAAAGGGGATCCAATGCCTGTCAGCTTGGGATGATATGCACGACAAGCCACGATGCTTTGCTAGGGATGGCTTGCACCTGTCACCCCTGGGCTTTCGGATATTGGCAAAGGCTCTTGCTACCCCCATAGTGCCTTTTTTAGGCAAGGCTCAAAAGACAAACCCACCTCCATAGGTATCACAAGGGATAAGAAACTAAAAGTAATGCTACTCAATGCCAGAAGTCTAAATCTCAAGATGCACGCACTCGAAACTCTCCTTAGCATGGAGAACATCGATATCTGTGCAGTAACAGAAACCTGGTTCAGGACTCCCGAGAGCACCCTGGCACTACCAGGTTATACCTCATACCATGCTTTTCGGCCCCAAAACTTGGACCGAACCACAAAAGGAGGGGGAGTATCGATATTCATCAAAGATACCCACACCTTCAGGTTGGTGGCAAAGCACGAAGCATCAGAGACTATCCATGTGCAACTAACAGTGGGTAAAACTGCCTTCCAGTTTATAGCCTGCTACGGACCACCCTCCCAAACCCAGGAACCCCACTCGGCCTTCCTGAGAACACTGGAAAATATGAAGGTCTCTCCAAACACCATTATATTGTTCGACTTCAACTACCCAAACATAGATTGGGAGCATTACTCTAGCTCCAACACCCTTGCCCAAAGGTTCCTAGAATTCATAAACTCAAATGCTATAGAACAACTTGTTACCACTCCCACAAGAGGGGAAAACATACTGGACCTGATCATCACCAGCATGGGGACTCTGTGCTCCAGACCAGAAGTGTATCTCTCACTGGTAAGATCAGACCATAAACAGATCTCACTGGATATTCACATCCCGACCTCACCCCCTGCCCAGAAAACCACAGTGAAAAACTTCTCTAAAGCAAATTTCACACTCCTCAAAACCGAGGTGGAATCCTTCAAAGCCCCCGGGCCTGTGGAAAATACGGCCCAGACTGCAGAATCCTTTATAAATGCATTCTATGAACACCTTCAGGAATGCATGGATCATACAATCCCAAATAAAACCAAGACCCAATCCTCCAAAGGCAGACAACCTGTCTGGTGGACCACAGCCATAAACAAACTATACAATAGAAGGAGGAAGCTACTACATGATAGAGCAAAATCCCAAAAAGGGAAGGCATCTCTGATCAGTATTAGCAAAAAACTAAGGGCACTCATAAAATCGTCAAAGGCCAGCTTCGAGAGAAAAATTGCACAGGACACTAAGGATAATCACAAGGCTTTCTTTAGTTATGTTAGGAACCTGGGTGGGAATTCCCAGATATGCTCAGAATTACTCCAAAATGACAAAAAATACACCAAACCCACAGACATTGCCAACATCCTAGCTGACAGGTTCATCACAAACTTCTCCCCCCCTCCCCACCAAAAGGGCAAATATCTATCCCAGCAGAGTGCTGCCCCCCTGACATCTCATATGCTCAGGTGGGAGCCGCCCTCTCCAAAGCAAAAAACACAGCATCAATGGGACCAGACGGTGTCCCAGGCTGCGTCCTACATGAACTCCAAGAAGAGCTAAACCCAAACATAAAACTACTGTTCAGTCTCAGCCTTACTACAGGATATGTACCCAAGGAGTGGCGTACAGCAACAGTGGTCCCTCTCCACAAAGGTGGTGCCTCAACGGACCCTGGAAACTATCGCCCCATAAGCCTGACTAGCTTGGTCTGCAAAGCTATGGAAAGGATCATCATGGACCTCATAAATAAAGATATTGGGGACCTAGAGACACTGGATCCTACCCAGTTCGGCTTTGTTAAGGGCAGATCCTGCCTCTTAAACCTGGTTGACTTCTTTGAAACAGTCACCAAGGCCATTGACGAAGGGAAGGTGGTCCACACAGCCTATCTGGACCTCGCAAAAGCCTTCGATACAATACCCCACTCGGGCATTATAGATAAGCTCACCAGCTTAAATATAAACCCCTATGTCACTAGATGGGTTGCAAACTGGCTCAAGGACAGAACCCACATGGTTAGAATTGCTGGAGCCATGTCAGACTCCAAACCAGTTACAAGTGGCATCCCACAAGGCTCAGTGCTGGGACCTCTCTTGTTTGGTATATATTTCTCGGAGGTACAGGCCAACACGGAAGGACTGTGGCTGACCAAGTTCGCAGATGACTGCAAACTGGGCGCCATAATCGACTCTCCAGCCGACACAAGCATCCTCCAAAAGGGCCTCATAGAAACAGACAACTGGTGCCAGAGCCATGGCCTCAAGCTAAACGCCAAAAAGTGTATAGTCATCCCCTTTGGCAAAAACAAAGTGCCCACAAATTACCACATAGGTGGTAATCCATTAAGTACAGAAGTAATTAGGGACCTGGGGACCCAAGTTGATAGCAATCTCTCATTTGACAACCACGTGGCCAAAGTGGTTAGAAAAACATTTTATATAGCCCACCTAATCATGAAGGGATTCACATCTAGATTAGGGAGGTCATCGTGCCTCTTTACTCATCCCTCATCAGGCCCATAATTGAGTACAATGCCCCTTTTGGGATGTACCTTACCAAACACCTGCAGCAACTGGAAAGACCCCAAAAGTACCTCATCAAGAGGATCAAAGGGCTCAAACAGATGCCATATGCTGCCCGGTTAAAGAAACTCCAGCTCTACTCAGTGGCATACCGCCTGCTCAGAGGTGGCCTGTGCCTGACGATAAGGCCATGTCCAACCCGGAATTAAGGGACATGCTGCACCTCAAAAATCCAAATCCCATCGAGCTACACGCCGAGAGACTTGAACCTCAGCACTGAAATAAATAGGACATGCTGGAGGGACAGATTCATAACCCAGAGGCTCCCTTCACTCTGGAATAAAATCCCAGTCCAGGTTAGGCAGAGTCCCTCATTGACTCTCTTCAAGAGGAATCTTGATGAGTGGATGGGGGATCATAGGTTTACCCCGGGTATCACTTCTGTGTCACTGTTAGACAGAGGCACAGTATACTAACCTCGAAAAAGGGCATAGCAAAATTAATTTAAAATGGGTGGCGAAAGCCAAACACACTCTGGCTAGGCTTATAAATGCCCTAGGGCAGATAGCCTAGTATGAACCTATGAACCTATGATAGCATTGCTGTGGGGGAATACATTTCTGTCATTACATATCTATGTTAGCATTAATGCTTATAATTCAAATTATATGTTTTGACAATCCCTTTGTGGTCAAAAATATTGATAATGCAACCTGTCTGTGAAGTACTGGGTCATTGTAGGATTGGACAATATGCACACTGATTGGGTATATGGCTAAAAGCAAATAAACCCTGGGAAAAGTGGGTGAAGATGGCATACAATTATATCTGTAGTAAATTCTGGTTCACCTCGTCTGTGTCATGTATGCTTACAGAGAAGGCAAATTCCAAGGGTTTCCATAAGTTGTATATTTATTGAACAGTTTACTGATACTCTCTGATGTTTAGTAATATAGTAGTAATTACTAGTACATTCAATCTGATACAGATGATGTGAGGATAGCTATGATTGTTCACTGTTTACTGTGTTGATATATATCTATGAGTGCATAACAGTTAATTTTAATATGAATGACTATTTTCAGCAAGATTTCTGTATGACTTCCACTATATGTATTGCGTCACATATAATGATAATAATATTTGCATATGTGTCATTTTGTGTGGTTCTGTTTGACAGGCATGCAATAATCTTGAGTTACACATGCTCATTATGTTTTGATGTACATGCAGCTATGGAAACATGCTAAAGTAATGAGTGTGGGCATAATGATTGTGTGGTTGTCCTTTAGTTGTTGCGATATCCCCTGCAATGGGTTCAAATCCTACATATAACCTATGCAAATAATGTAATGGATTGTTACACATGATGATGTTATTGCATGCATTACATATTTAGACACTGTTTTCATATCCATTATGTTCTTTGATATATAACAGTAATATACATGAGAAAGTGTTTATTTGCATAACTTGCATAGGCAAGGAGAGCAGATCAAGTAACGTACAAATGTTTATAACATCATCATGTCACTTGTGAGCCTCCATAAAATGTATAACAGGTGCATGCAACAATGGCTTCCAGATATCAAACCAAACTAGGAGTGACAATTTTTTTCTACATGAAAATGAAATTGTAATCGAGGCTCTTCTTCAGCATGGATACAGCCTTCTTATATGGATGGGAAATACTGTGTGGAGGAATGAGGTTTGTACAGTCCTGATGAACATGATCAGTACTGTAGGTGGTCATGATCGATCCTGTGAGGCCTGTCATTGATGTTGCTCAGACATGATCCTCCATGCAGCTAACAGACTCTGCCACTATGATTTGGCCTTGAATGCCATGGGAGGTGGGCCATCATTGAATACCCCAGGCAAGATCACAGTGTTACTAGCATCACATCATACCACCAGTTGTGATCGTCGTATACCCATTGAAGGTATTGAAGCCAGTGTTCCAGGATGCACATGTAAGTTATACATTTAAAGTCATTGCAGCATATACACTACTCAGTCATTACCAGTATAATCAAATTATTAATGCATTGCCATATTTTTTTTCAGCAGCAAAATTGCATTGGTAACATGGTTACACACAGGAAGTGGATTTCCAGCATGTGTTATTGCTTATTGTATTAACAATGCATTACATACCTAAGACTTCAAACAACATGTGTGATGTTTGTCTTTTTCAATTTCATAGGTTAGCATCTGTATAACAGCAGCCTATGCCATATAAGTGTCTCCCTATACTGTTATTGTGATCCATAGCTTTCTGTGCCTCTACCACCTTTCATGACAGTGGATTATGCTCACGTGTTGATTTTCTTATACCATTGTATACTACAGAGACATCATCGCAAGACATGACCTGTGCAGATGCACATACAGACAGGCCAGGGATGTTTGGCCACATTGTCTATAGGATACAGCAAATTTTAGCACAACTGTAATGTATGATATTCATGATATTTTTTTCATACACAAGTACATCTGGACAACATCTTCACCGTTTGTCACATAAGTGTCTATATATCGTGTTAGTTTGTACTATATTTTTCCTGTGCCTTTGCCTGCAGTCATGACTGTGCAGCATTCTCACATGTTGACATTTGTATGCCTTATCATACCCCAGGATCTAGATTACGACAGAAGACGTGCTTCCCAAACAGGGATGGCGTAAATGGTAAGACATTACATATGTTCAATACATTGCAGTATTGATGATCACGTCTATGCGCTAAATGACTACTATGTTCTTCTTCACCTACCTGGGACAACAGCAATCTTCATAGCCTCGGCCAAACAGTATGTGCCTACAGTATCTTGTGCGTGTTATACCTTTGTTGGTATGACAGTATGGTTGTTATTTGCTTAATGATAATATATTGGTGTATATGTTTCTCCATGACAGTAGCAGTTCAAACCTCACCTCCTGCAATAGAATTCCAACAGGACAAGTCAGGTATGTTTTACTGTTTTTTATTCCCAATTGTCAGATGTGTGCAATATGTAACATACATGAAATCTCTCTGTTAAAAAGGGTCCATGAATCTCACACAGGCAGGATATCCTGGTAAGTCCATATCCCTGTTAACATTGTAGTGATATAGTTGGTCCATATGTCATTACTAATTTGCATCATGTGTTGTTTGTGCATATATGTAACCTGGTTCGTTTTATTTATTTATTTATTTTATTTTATTTTACATTTGTTGACCAGGCTAGTCTAAGTGGATATATGTCCATTTTCAGTAGAGGCCCGGGGAGAAAAGCTCCACTACAGCATTATACTCATTGACACAGATATGAAAATAAATGACATAAAAGAATAATATTTAAAAACTAGTTAATCATAGATACCACTTTAAGTAGATAACCTAAGAGGAAACAGAATGACTTGAATATGTAATTACATATAGGTTACATATGAGAAACGTAGACAAAAATAGAAAGAAAGAAACATATATACATGTATAAGTTGATCATATTAGAACAACATAAATCTAAAATTTTTTTTTTTTTGCATCAGAAAATGAATGTTATGGTCATGTGAAGGCAGTGGGTAATAGGATGAAATATCAGTCAGGATTAATACATGGGCATAGCCATTGTGAAGTAAGGAAGGTTATTAGTTGCTTCTTAAAAAGAGGTGTGGATGTTAGGGATGTTAGTTTAATAGGAAGCTTGTTCCAAAAGTTTCTAATGGTATTAGCAAATAGACAGTCTCTAGATTTGTTATTAGGTTTAAGGGTGGCTACTAGTACCTTATTAGCTGAGCATAGGGTTGTCAGATTTTTGTATGGGTTAATAAGGCTAGAGAGTATGGGAGTATTTGTAGGATGATACAGGATCTTCTGAGTTATAGTTAGTTGTTGAAGAAGTCGGTTTTGCAGTTCCAACCATCCTAACTTTTTTAGATTCTGGCTATGGTGGGTCCGGAATGGGGAACCAGTAGCAAATCTGACAATGTTATTATAAGCGGTGGCCAGCTTATTTAGATTATTTTTGGCTAGGTTAGTGTAATTTGGTGATGCATAGAGAAGGGTTAAAATTAGGTGTGTTTGGGCGATAGCAGTCCTGGCAGAAGGTGTAAGGAAGTTTTTTGGCCTATAAAGGAAACCAAGTTTTCTATTGACTGATTTAATGGGTAAGTTTATATGAGTGGCAAAACTAAGATTGTGATCGATTGTTACACCTAAAAGTTTAGTTGTTTCAGGTACAATTTCAGTGCCATTTTTTTGAAACTACTGAGAAACTGATGGGGGGGAGACTTTAGTGTGGGGGTGAATAATAGGAGTTTTGGGGGTTTTTTGGGTTTAGGAGGAGACAGCATTTGAAAAATCAGTTTTCAACTATGGTAAATGCTTTTTGGGTTCTAGACTGCAGTTCAGCATGAGATGCTGCAGCACAGATTAAGGTAGAGTCACCGGCATATTGTATGCAGGTGGTATGAGGAAGGGATGTTTTCAGATCATTAATGAAAATGGAAAAAAGGAGGGGTCCCAGAATAGAGCCCTGTGGGACACCTAGGGAGATAGGGAGTTGGGCTGATAGGTTATTGCCCCAGAGAACTGCTTGTTGCCTGTTTTCTAGGTAGGACTTAAACCATTTGATTGTCTGAGTTTCTACTGAAAGTGATGTAAGTGTATCTAACATTAGGTGATGATTCACCATGTCAAAGGCTTTGGAGAGGTCTAAAAAGAGAGCTGAGGAGAGCAAGTTGTTATTACGATTTTTATTAATAGAGTTTGAAAAGGATAAGAGTGAGGTTGTGGTGCTATGAAATGGCCTGAAGCCATGCTGGCAGTCAGCTAATAGATTATTTTGAAGGAGATGATCAAGTAGTTGCCGATGAATGCATCTTTCCATGATTTTTGCTAACAGAGAAAGTAGAGCTATGGGACAGAAGTTAGAGAGTTCAGTTGAGTTACCTCCCTTATGTAATGGGATAATATGTGAGATTTTCCAGAGAGATGGGATAGAACCTTATGCAATGGTTCTATTTATTAATATGGAGATAGGGTAAGCAAGTATATCAGCTGCAATTTGCAGAAATTCAGCTGGAAGGAGGTCAGCTGAAGGTGAACATGGTTTTAGTTTATGCAGTAAGGTATGGATGAGAGCAGTTGGAACAGGCTGCAGTTGTAAGGCAGGAGGTATATTGGTTAGAGAGCATGTGTTCGAGATGCTGGCAGGAGATAAGGTATTTGCTAAGGCTTGGACTGTTTCAGAGAAAATTTTGTTAAAAGTATTGGCAATTTGGTTGGGAGAGTTCTGAGTCAAATTAGATGGGGTAGGAGTTTTGGAGTGACCTGACTGGAGTAGGCTATTTATACCTGTCCAGAATTTTTGTGGGTTTAGATGTTGGGCTTGCTGGATTTTCAGGTAATAGTTTTTTGTATCTTGGAGTATTCATTTTTTTGTAGAATTTCTCAGCTGTCTAAAGGTATCATGATCAGATGAGTTTTTAGTATTCCTCCATTTGGACCAGATTCTATTTCTCTGAAGTATTTTTTGCCTTGTTTCTTTTGTGAACCAAGGTGCAGGTTTGTTCCTAGTTCTGACTGTGTGAGAGGGGCCATAGCATTCTAGGATTTGTAAGAATTTAGTGTTAAAGTAAGAGACTGCTTCGTCAAGAGGTAAATATTTTAGGGGTGACCAACTGGTCAACACAAGCTTTGAGTTCTGCTTGGAGGCTAGCTGGGTTGAAGTTTTATTTGTTCTGGGTAGTTCTAAAGATTGTTTGGTTGGATATAAGGGTCTTTTGTCTAGTTATATAGGTAAGGGAGTGGCCACTAATATTGACAGGAAGTATACCTGTTTTATAAGAGAGGGGATTGCTGTTAACTAATATCCAATCTAAGGTGGCTTGCTTATTGCTAGGTTTATGGGTTCTAGTAGGGGAGGTGATAGTTTGATTAAAGCCATAAAGGTTTATGTGAGCAGTTGGTTTGACAGAGGTACAGCAGTTCCAGTCTATGTTAAAGTCTCCAAGGAGTATGGTTTCTTGTGGGAAGGATGTGGAGAGCCAACTAAGTATATTTTCAAGAGTATTAATGTTATTGCCTGGAGGGATGTAGGAGCAAATTATGTATGATTTCTTAGCGTTAATCTGGAGCTTAGTGAATAACAATTCAGCATTGTTGGGTGAGGGAGGTTGTAAATCTAGTTGTATGACCTGTAGTTCAGATTTATACAGTATTGCTACCCCTCCACCATTTTTATACAGACGGTCAAATCTCAGGATGTTGTAACCTGGTGGGATTATATCATTGTCCTTTGTTACTGGTTTGAGCCAGGTTTCTGTTAGACAGAGGATGTCAAAGGAGTATAAGTCTAGAAGGGCATGGAGTTGGGTAATTGTATTATTTAGGCTACATATATTGAGGTGACCTATGAGAAGAGAGTTTTGGGTACTAGGGAGGATATGAGAAGTGATGAGATGGGAGTAATTGGGATCAGAGATGGAGTTGTTTGGACCTGGGTTTGGTTGAATATCACCGTGTAGTAGTAGATGCTGTAGAGGACTATGTGACTGTTTTAAAAGTTTACAGAAAATGGGGATAGATTTTCTAGTTTGGTGATACTTAATATGGGATAGTCTGTGATATTGTGGTAGCAGGTAGGATGTTGAGGATGTTATGTTACTATGGGTTTGTGGGGTTAGTAGAGTATGTGAAATCATTTGTTTTAAGGGGTGATGAAATCTAGTACAGCTTAGATATTCATACCAAGTAAGGAAATATGATATGACTAGTGGGGTAAGGATTAAGAGAAAGAGGAGCATGTAGGAGAGTCCTAGCCTGCATATGATAGCCATGGACTCTTCTTGTAGCCAGTCAACTGTCTGCCACCTCCAGTAGCTCGTCCACTGATCCTGAGTTGGGATATGATGTGCCTCACTGTGATAGCACAGTTCATGACACACGGGCCACAGATTTCCTTTTATTGTCCAGTCCACACAGCCATGTGGATCATGATGTAGCTTCAGCTATTGAGGAAGATGTGGCCACACATTCTGATGACATGGTGACAGCAGCTGCCAGACATGATGATGTCCATAAGCCAGTGTCTCAAGCAGAGTCAGGGAATGAGCAGGTAATGAGGGTGACTCCTCCCCACAACTGAGAAGTACTCCTTGTCTCAGGACATGTGGGATTGTTACTGCTGTATATGGATGTGTGTCAGAGGGTGTCTGCCTACTATTATAGGCAAATGAAAATTTCCAGTGATATCATGGAGCTGACCTTCATGCACTTGCCCATGCCACCAGCGGTATAGCACAGCAGCTGTGTATGTTACACAAAGGTCAGGAATGCAGGCATGGTGAGATTATGGCTGCACTGGCTGCTCAGCACAACAGTGTGTTGTCTGTTTCATGCTGTATTGAAAGTCTGGTTACAGCAGGGTAAGAGCAGTGCTGTAGCACTTACTGGCTATTATGTGCCTAATTGTACTAAGCAGAGTACATCCAATGGGGAGAGGGTGGCACCCTCTCATTAGACCCACACTTGGCCATCAGACCTCAGTTACTGTACTGCAGTGTACACACACACCTGTTGATGGCCACTCCACTGTGAGTACATCAGTCATGTCCAAATGGCCAAATCACAGTCATGTTACTTCATACAATCCACCTGCAAGTGTCACCACATCCAGCACATCAGTAGAGCAACATGGACTGAGTGTTTCCAGACATGGCAGGGGCCACCAGGAATGTTGTGTGAGCCATCATCGTGGGTGCCATGGACTGCATTAGTATAATACTGAAAATTGATCCAATGTGTATCCTGTTGTGTCATTCTGAACCTGTGGCAATGATGACCAATGTGCTGACTGCTGACAAAGTACTGTGTCTGTGGTTGTTGAAAAGTGTCATGCCATGGGATTTTTGATATTTTTTTCTGAAATATGTGAAAAGATGAGTTTGTTGATATGTATTACCTGATTAGTGATGATATTAATAATTATGCAATATGTGATGTCATGCTTTCATGTTTGCATCTTTGTGAGTGAACACATACAATTGATGTTTTACTTACATTTTTTCCTTGTTGCCTGCCTTTCACACATGCACATCTATGCCTCTGTATCAATAGTTATGTCACTTATTGTATTTTAATATGGTCATGCACATGTGTAACTGTCTTTCTGAGTGTTTCTTTCCATTTTCAATTGCCCTGCTTACTTATATTTCCCATGTGTGCCTTCTCATATCAGAATGAATCTGCACATATATGTATATATACGGATCTACCTGACTACATCGACACTGCATTACACCGACAACAACTTCACCGACACCAAATAATCGACAGTTCACAAACACGACACCTCATACACCCGACACATCAGAACAACAAACCAAACAAATCCCCTGCCCAAAACCCACACACACAACACAAGCACACCAAAATCCTTACAAACCAACACTAACCCTTACATACACAACTATCTAAAACCCTAACCGAAACCCTAACCCTAAGGTCCGTCACTATCGCACACTCACCTAACCCGTGCCCTAACCCTAACTCACTTAACCCGCCCCTAACCCAAAAATATCACTACTGCACCCTTACCTAACCCGCGCCCTAACCCTAACTCACTTATCCCACCCCTATCCCTACAGACCGTCAACATTGCACACTTACCTTACTCGCACCCTCACCTAACCCGCGCTCTAACCCTAACTCACTTATCCCACCCCTATCCCTCACCTAACCCGCACCCTAACCCTAACTCACTTATCCCACCCCTATCCCTACAGACCGTCAACATCGCACACTTACCTTACTCGCACCCTAACGTCCGTCACTACCGCATACTTACACATCCTTTCCCCATCTCCGTGTTCTCAGCGTCGGTGTTCTCCTCCGTCGGTCTTCTGACTTGTCGCTCTTCTGAATCGGTGTCGATGTTCTGCCGTGTCGATGTAGTCAGGTAGATCCATATATACATATATTGCTGTATCAAGAACATTGATGTATGTTGCAGGTAAGTTGTGTGGTCAATGTCATTCATGCTCCTCATGTCTGCACACATATTACATGGAAATGACCCACGTTGTAGTGATACCATGTGCAGGTGAGGCAGCAATGTTATTGTACAGCCATTATTTGTTTATGTATATGCTGGTGGATTCCCATACATGTCATGGACTTTGCCTTCTTGTGATTATGACTATTGGATGGGTAATGTTCAATGGCATTACTTTATATGATGATATCCTAACTGTTCAGTGAGTAATTCAGGTGTGCACACCTCCTGCATCCCTCACATGTGCCTGTGTATTCCTCTTTGCTGATGTACCTTGCAGATATTCCAATCTTCCTGACTGCTGTTTCCTCTCAGCGTTTTCTATGTGTTCATGCTAGTATACATTAAGATTGTGTATGATGTTCAGGGTGTACACCCAGTGGGTCATTTCCATTAATTGTAAACTGTGCTGCTGTTGTGGGGCAACACATGAACATCAATGTTTACTCTTTGTACTTGCATACCTGTGGCTAGTCATGACTCAGAGATGTGTGTCAGATGCTACCTAAGCTGGTGCTTCTACCCACATTCTCCATCACCCTTGTCAATTTCCTCTCAGCCTGTGTCCTTCTGATCCTCCTCTAAGAGCTGTGAAATGCCGTCTCCAGACATCTGGGGCTCTTGGGGTAGGTCACCCACACCTGCAGCTGGCAAGCTGCCATGTTTTGATGTTAACATATTGTGCAGCATGGCACACACTGTAATCATCTATGATCCCCTTTCAGGTGTGTATTGCAGTGCACCCCTAGATGGGTCCAGACATTAGAATCTGGATTTCAACACACTAAACACATACTCAGTGGTGTTTCTTATTCCAGATGTGGTCTATTATATGCATCCTCTGCAGGGTTGGATAGGGCTCTATATGGTGTCATTAGCCATGTCTCTAGTGGATAACTGCAGCCACCTGTTGGTGGGAAGGAGATGACACATATGTTGCCATCATGCATACCATTGATAGGTTTGCATACTGTTTACAACATAGTTGTGTTCCTGTACTTACCAATTAGTAGTCCCCCAGATATTTCACCATTTTGAAAGAAAGCCCTCAGACCACTTTCCCACCATATAGCAGCATCACGTACACTTCCAGGGTGTGTCACTATTATGTTTGCTATGATGCCATCTGTTGTCCACACTACCTGGCAATTCATCAATAACCACCCCTTTCTATTTACGTAAATTTCTGCTTCAGGTAAGGAAGGGGTTTTGATAGAAACATGGGCACAGTCTGTTGCACCAAAGACATGGAGGAAGTTGGTAATGGCATAGAAATTGTGCATGACATTCCTCTGCTCTATAACTGTGGATAGAAAGTGGATGTAATAATCCATGTTGATGCACTTTGCTGTCAGGAATTGGGAGAGGATGCAACTGACAGCTATCTGGAACACTCCTACTGCATTTCCCATATGATGTTAAAATGTTCTAGATGCCAGTATTCCTAGGCTCAGGCATACTTTGGTTTTGACAGGTATGGGGTACCTCACAAGGTACAAGCATACAGGTGTGGGGCACATTACCCACAGCCTGCACCAGCTCTTGGCATCTAGCTGGCTTACATTTAGGACACATTGCCAACCAAATTTTCCTCTGTGGCTATCAGTACCCCACTCTGCTGTAATGCATTACATGTCAGTTGCATTTTTTATTGTTAATGCTGCAGATTTTGCAGGATTCCATAATGAAGAGCTTTTTCTTGTGGCAACAGATATAATCTTCACTGAATGCTTTCATAAAGTTGTTGATGAAGCATGTTGTCACATTTAAGTTGTGTTGGGCATCTTCACAGTGTTTTGGAATCTGGCAGGCATGCATGGATTCTGTAATTGTCCTACACTGAAGAAATAATTCCTAAGGCTTGCTTTAGCATACATTATGGAATCCCATCCACCATTCATGCTCCGAAGTCTTCCTTCAGAATGCTGTGCATTTGTAATCCATCTCTTAATGTGAAATTTATTTGGTATGAGGGCTGTAGAGTAGACTACTTACAAGCTTTTGGATAATAGTAATCTTTTTATGACCTGAAGTCTATCTTCAAAAGTAATGGACTCTTTATTCCACATCTTAATCAAATTGTCAGTGTCCTTAAGACTTTGTTGTAATTTTCATCTCTGATAGCCTCCCAATTCTTTTTTTTTAATTATTCCTAAATATATAATGCCATCATTCTCCCAGTTCAGATAGTGTTCAAGGAAAGATTTTGTGTTTGTATATGGTTTAAAATTAAAGATTTATGAAGATCTGAAATGTTTTCAATGTTTTAATATAATAAATATTTCATTTCTTAAAGTATTGTTTTCAGAAACAATTAATAATATATAACTGACAAACAACAGGATTTTAGATTTGTGGCTAACATCTAATTTCATTCCAATAGTATATGGATTATTTTGGACTGATATTTGCTAAAAGCTCTTTCAGAAGGGCAAACAGTAATGACTGTAAGAAACACCCAGATCTGGTCCCTTTTTTAAGATGCACAGTATTTCCAATGCCATTTTACTTGCTGATGTGCAGTAAATCCATCAGTAATGGGTTGGAGGATGCCTTGTATACCAGACACAGGACCTACCTCTCTTAGCAGTCTGTAGGATACTAAGTAGAGTGACAGGGATTTGAGGCTGTCCCTGTAGGACATGTTGTTTAGGCCTTGTTTAGGTGGTTTAAGATTACCTGATTGAAGGGATATCTTAGAGCTACACGGTTAAGGCTCATACACATAACACAAGCAGAAAGTGATAATTCAAAGTGGATAGGGACGTTGATGAAGCAGGGGAAATTTGAGAAATAAGGAGAGAGTGGGATTTTGGATACAAATTCTTAAGGAGAATAGCAATATCCATAAAGAATATTATATTCATACAGTAGCAGAAAGTATTCTAAGAAGTAAGCCATCACAAGAATTGAGAAAGGAGACTCTGCCAATAGGGATGACTGCAATTAGGAATACAAAGAATAGGCAAGAGGAGGCTGGAATTTACTGGAGAAAACTGGCAAAGGAACCAAGGTAATGGGAGCAAATAATTAGAGGAGGAAAGGTAACAGAATGGGAAGAGGTTAAGAAGACATTTGGATTGCAGATGAGGGCCCTATCAGGGACTGATAGAGTATAGGCAAAGAGAAAGGGATCAGGGAATCTTAAGTGAAAGACTAATCTGGTAAGTTTTTAGTTGAATCTAGAACAAAAACTGTTGATAATTAGTAGGGTATGTAAAATATTGCATAATAACTATAGGAATCAATCAGAGGAAGTTATAAAAGATTGGAAAGAGAGACTGGATAAGCAATTGACAAGGAAACAATGAAAGGCCATATGTATGACTCCCAAATATACAAAAAAGACTAGAAGATTTAGGATTTTTTCTCGGAAGTGCATGCATATGTATTTTTATACCCCAAACAGACTCTAAAGAATTGTTCCTGAGGCAGAGAGCAAATGTTGGAGGTGTGATGAGGAAGAAAGGTGTAACTGGAAACATATGTTTTGGCAGTTTAATGAGTTGGCAGATTATTAAAAATCCCTACAGAGTACTTTGTCAGAAATATTGGGTGAACAAATGTGTGTATAACTAAGGAAATTATTTTTTGAGCTGGGACACAGGATCTGAATTGCATAGACTTAGTAAGGCCTTGTTAAGTTTAATTCTGGTGGCTGCCTAAAAAGGAATAACTAGAAAATGGAAATCAAAGTCTAAACCAACTGTATTTGAAGTAGTTTATATTGTAACACAGATGAAAGAACTGGAATTGGTATTTTTAGAAAAGGTAGGAGCAAATTACATAGAAAAAATGGAAATTTTGGCAACAATACATGCAAAATAACATTTTGGAGTATGAATGAGGTTTAAAGGAAGGCAGGAATTGAGCAATTCATGTAATGCTGGATTGGTGATAATTGTATTAAAGAATGCATGTGATGTATAATGTTTGTAACTGTGAACATATTAACATGGTTTGTTTTCTTTTATATAAATATATGTTTGTCTATGTCTTAAGTGATAATTCAATGAATGTGTTAAAAAAATGATGCATTAGACAAAATAATATATTAATGTAAATAGGTTTGGATGCCAAAGAGCATTTGATGGAATGAGTTGGGAATTTATGAAGAAGACATTTAAGGCATTCGGTTTTCCACAAGCATGGACAACAGTAATATTTAATATTTGCAGAGCAGCTAAAGCTAGGGTGAAGTGTGGTGGTGAGCTATCTAAAGTAATAAATCTTACGACAGGAACTAAGCAGGGATGTCCACTTTCACCATTATTATTTGCATGTATTTGGAGTGATTAGCTCCAAATGAAATACAATTGGACCTGAATGGAAAAATACTAATTAGAAAGTAGCCCATTTTTGTTCATAATATATTATGTTATGAATACAGAATATGATATGCAAAAAGGGCAGCAGTCTCAGGTGCAAGGTGTTAGGGGGCATAATTGTTATGTGCAGTTCCTGCATTGTTCTTTCTGTAGAAGATCAGAGTGGGCAGGGAGAGTGTGTGTATGTGTCTGTCCTGTAGTGCCAGGAGAGTGTAACAGACATTTTTTCTCTTCCAATGAAAAGCTAGGGGAGGGAAGGAGCATGTATCTGGCTTGGAGTGTCAGAACGTGTCAGAGTGGACCTTTATTTTTTATTTTATTTATTTATTTTTCTCTTCAAATGAAGGCTGAGCACCAGATCAGAGAAAATAAATATACCATTCCCCAACACATGATTTGGTACAGAACTCCACAGTTTTGAGAGACATGACAAGATGAGATACTTAGGGATTTGGCTGACAAAGGATGTTGAGCAAGTAGTTTAAAAATGTGGGAAGCAATGACTCAAAAGATCGTAAGTGAGGTAAACCTATGGAAATTATTTATGGACATAAACAATAAGATAAAAGTGATTAAGATGTTTTTGGTCCCACTGGCTTTTTATGTAGGTCAGGATTATATGTATCAACCGAGTGATATGATATGGAAGAATAAAAAAAAGGAAAGTAATTAGTTTTCTTGTGATGTCAAAAGAGAAAGAATAGAATTGGAAAAACTAATGATGACAAAGGAAAGGGGTAGTGTGGGGGTGCTGGATTTGGAGACATACTACAAGACAATGCAACTTAGGCTAATATATTTGATTCAGGACTCAGAATATATCCTCAAATGGAAGGACATGATTGGCATAGTCCTGACAAGATAACTACAGCTTATATGTGGGCATTTGGGTAGATTTAGGGAAGGAATATAAAGAGCATTACTCACAGTCTTATATACATAAATCCATTAAGCATGTCTTCACTTTAAAGGAAGTTAGACCTTGAAAAAATAGAATCTATACTATATATATATATATATATATATATATATATATATATATATATATATATATATATGTGCTAGCAGCCTGGACGAATGAATATTAGGTTGACAGCTCTCTAGTCAACTGAATATTGTTGACTAGGCAGTGGACTGACCGGTATGTGAAATTTACCCTTGCCCCATGTTTGTGCGATCTTGGAGTTAGTATATAGAATTAGCAGGGGGTGTGAGGGTGCAGTGGGGGCCTCCCCAGCAAAAAGTTACACTTTGCATGTGTTAAGGCTGTTTCTTCGGTGCATGAGTAGTACTGTGTCAGTTACGCTGCTTTCAACCTTTTGCGGTCGATATTATTGCAACCAACATTTGGCATTTTAGATTAAAAGTGGTGCATATATATATATATATATATATATATCTTAAAAATACACAGAATAAAATGTAATGACCATCTGGAAAAAAAGCACAAAGGACCTAGATTTTGGGAGCAGATGATAAAACGAGATGAAGTAATAAAATGGTATTTTCGGTTGCTGAACTGAAAGCATGAATATACAAGTGTAATGCTGGAGATGAATGAAGATACGCAGAAGGTGGATGGTAAAACTATTAAATAAACAAACAGTACATTTTATAATTGAGACCAGGACAGAAATGGCAGACTGTGAAACAGTAAACAGTAAAACATATAAGTCTATATTAGATTTGAGAAGACTATAATAAGAGTATAATTTAAAAACAGCATGGAGTAAATGATCAAAGAGAGAGATATTACAGACGATCAGTGGAGGGAAATATGTCTTACACCTAGATATGCAACTAAATTGAGAAAATTTAGAATTTATGTATGGGAATGTTTGTACAAATATTTCTATACCACTATGAGACGAAAAAAAAACATTCCCACAGATAAGAGGAATATGTTGGAAATGTGATGATCTAGAAAAAGGTTCTTGGATGCATATATAGTGGGAATGCATGTAATTACTTCAGTACAAAAAGGAATTGAAAATTGTGCTAAGTCATACCTGGAAGAGAATTTAAACTCAGTATACAGATGTTCATGCCGAGTTAGTGTAATATAGCAACACTTTCAGCTCTTTAGTATATGCTATCTTTATTGTAACAGTGGCTAAGAAAGCCATAAATAGAAAACAGAAAACCAACACCAACACATCCATAAAGGAGGCATAAAATATGACTATAGAGATTAAACATATGGAACTGAGAACTACTTTGATCAGAATCAGAACTGTCTAGTTACAAAAAATGTGCAGCATGGGATTTTGTAATGGAAACTGATCTTGAAAATGACACTGACAAAGAGCAAAGCACCTAAACACATGCATATTTGTAATAAAGTAGACTGTAGTACAAGGTAATAATGCACTGGTTTAATTGTTAAGGTGTGTAATATAGTGATAATAAAACAATATGGTCAGTAGTTAGTTCCTGGATGGATGACCAGTTCTGGTTATCCATTAAACAGATTTTGCACCCAGGGACTAACAATATCCTTAACCCTTGTCCCAGTATCGTCCCCTTGGAAACAACCAAGTTTAACTCATACATCGCTAACAGCATAGCTGCCCTTGCCAATGAATCCTTTCTTCACTCCTCCAACTCGTGTCTACCCTCATCCACTAATACCACCACCCTCACACTAATACAAGTTGCCACCTCCTTCATAAAAAAATGATCTAAACTTAAACCCTCCTCACTTTGTGCAAAATACTTTAAAACTGCCACTAATACTAGTGCATATCCAGTCTACATATTTATAAACAGGCCAATACAGGAATCCTATGGTATACATGGATTTGAGTGAACGGCAGATGGCCGATCAGAAAACATTCAACAGCAGTTCTGCGAATGTGCAGAATTGTGAACACAATGTAGCCGAAATACAAAATATCCCTTCCCCTTTTTTACCCATGGTAGCACTTGTTTAGGTGGTAGAGCGGTAAGAAATGCTGAATTCTGAATTATTTTCGACATTCCGAGTGTTCGACACCTGGAGCTTTGACATATAGGTTCGGGGAAACCGGGTTTCGACTATCGGTCGCTCGGACATATGCATGTATTCCGAATCCTATATTTCTACCATCTAGAAAAATGCTATATCATCCCTTTCCACAAAGGTGGCACTTGTATTGATATTTCTAATTTCAGACTCATTGCCATCTTATCCCCCTTCTCACAAATATTGGGAAAATGTGACTTTCAAGATGGCTGCACACTGATCAACAGCTTAATTTCATCTCTCCCAGTGTGAAAAAGAAACTGAGAAATAAGAGCTAGCAATTCTGCCAGCTTAAATAAAATTAATTTACTGGCTAGTAAGTACACTGCCTAGATGCCGGCAAACAGTACATTTAGAGAACTTGAAAGGCAATCAACCAAAAAAGGTAAAGAGAAAACACTGACAGGAAAAAAATCTGCAACTGTTCAGCTAAAAAAACAGTTCAAGCTTCGGCTTTGATACAAGGGACCGTAAATGAAATGTACTCAGAGATGATTAAAATACATTAAACATTAGTATATCAATTCAAATAACAAAATTATGGAAAAAATAGAAGTTTTAATTAGCTACTCAGAATGATAAAACTGTAAAATTCAGAAGTTGAAATAAAGAAAAGGCTGGCTGAGTATGAGACCTCTCAAGAAAAGCTGTTTCAAAAATGGAAGAGTTAGAAGACTGAGCACACAGAGAAAACCTGAGATTTCCTGCTGTACTGGAGAAATTGGACAGAACAGACTGTATTCATTTTATGAAAGCATAAATAAGCAACTGGACAGGTATTCCATAGCAGGAATTGTTAATTGAAAGGGCACATTGAGTGTATGCTCCACACCTGGCCACGAGAAATCAGTCAAGACCTGTATTAGTAAGGATGCAATCATACCAGCAGAAGGAATTGATCCTGAGAAAACTATGGCAGAAAGGAAAAACTGGACACAGCAGAGAGTGTGTGTGGAAAATATTTATTCACTGTACACCAGGCAAAAAAGAAGAACATTTATCCCAGCAATAAGGAAATGTTGAGAGGCAGGTATGAGGTTTAAGTTGCTATATCCAGCTGTGTTCAGAATGTGTTTTCCCCAGAGGATCAAAGACATATTTTAATGCAGAACAGGCTAAGGAGGAAATACAAAAGTTTATCCAATAAAAAGTGAGCTATCAAGCAGAAGGGCACTCTGCTTCTAATTCTTCTGACAGTAAAGCTTATACAGAGACTTTGCCAGTGAAGCATTTTCTAATGTTCCAAACAAAAATGCTTGAAAGACAGAAAAAGCAAAGGAGTTGACTACAAAAATGGGGAGTACCTTGAACTTGACTCAGAGTCCGGTGACAGGATATGGAGATGAACAGGAAAAAGACAAGCAACACTGAAATTAGTAAATAAATGTGATTTTCTAAGTCATTAACTAAATTTGCGAAATGGGGTTTTGGAAGAAAAATTAGCTGAGAAATATTGGACTTTTGTTGACTTTGTTAAACTTGTGGGTGGACTGTAAAGGATATACCCCACTTTATGTCATTAATAGTAGAAGGATACTAAAAGGAAAAAAGAAACTAGTAAAATAATTTTTGTTCTTAACAGTATTTGTATAAAACATTTTGTGATGTAAACTGTGTGTTATATGGTAAAGTAGTTGTATGTAGTCTGTATGTAGTCAGGGACATTTTAACTGCAGGGGTAAGGGTGAGTCTTTTCAGTGATTGTTGAATGTGATAAAAATATTAAAGCAAACAAGTATTGTTTTAATTTTAAAATCTGTAGGCTTTACAATATAAAAATGAGGAGAGGCTGGGCAAAAGCAAGTTTAAGTTAATATTCTGTAAGATTTTGCTGCTGGGGTGGGGTGTAAGAAGTCTGAGAGAAAAGATTGTATAAGCAATTTGCAAATAAACAATGAGTGGACATATGTATGCTTCCTAGTATTCAACTAAGTGTAGGTTTAGGATTTTTGCTTGTAAATGTTTGCATAGATATCTTCATACTTTTATACAACAATCAGCAAAAAGCAGTTCAAACTTCAACTTTGGTGCAAGACATGACTTCAGTAATCAAGAGGAAAACATAAGTCAAATGTGCTTAGAGCTGATTAAAGTAAATGAAACACTGAAGGATTATGTCAACTCAAGTAACAATAGGCTAGCAAAAATAGAAGAAGCTTAAACAGATATTCAGATGAGTTGCTAAAACTGCAAAAATCAGAGGTTGAAATAAAGAAAAGGTTGGCTGTGTATGAGACTGCTTAAGAAGAGATGTAGCAAAAATGATGGAATTAGAGGACAGAGTGTGTAGGGAAAACCTGAGATTTTTCTGCTGTACCAGAGAAACCTGCAGAAACAGACTGCATTATGTTTATGAAATGACAAATAAGCAACTAGACTGGTATTCCACAGCAGAAGATGTTAATTGAAATGACACATTGTGTGTATGCCCCAAACCTGGCCATAAAAAGCAGCCAAGACCTTTAATAGTAAAGATGCAGCCAGAAGAATTGATTCTGACAAACCTGTGGCAGAAGGACAAAGTACTAAAAGTGGAAGACAGTAGAGTGTTTGTGGAAATGATTACTATAAAAGTCAGAAATCATCTGCTAACCTGATTACAAATATTGAAACAGCAGACACCCATTCAGCAATAGAACAGGCAGGCTGTGCACAAAATAATAGTGAGCATCACCACTGGATATACAAGTTTATCATCAACTTCCTTTCAAAATAGGTAACACCACACCAGCTTACACGTGAAACAGTCCAAGGAAGAAAACACTACGACTGTTACACAGATGTGTCTGTCATTTAGGTTGTGAGTTAAAAAAATAATTTTCTCAAACATTCCCTGTTTATAACAAACGTGAAATTCTAAATTAAAGCTATGCTGTTATTCACATTAAATCAATGATTATTGCAGTTATCTTGCAAATGCATTATGGGAACTCTGACAATATTAGTATGACTGATTCCGCAAGCAAAAGCATCTTTTTAACAATGTTATGATTGCTGCTGGGGAAATTAATGCTCACAATAAGAACACATACCTCTCTCACTCCATTGTTCCTCCATTAATTGCAAGAGGAGCTATACATCAGGGAGAAGAGGAGTACATTTATTCCAGCAATCAGGGAATGGCAAGAAGCAGGTGTGAGATTCAAGCTCCTGTATCCAGCTAGCTTCAGAATATTTTTTCCTGAAGGGTCAAAGTCATTTTTGATACAGAAAATTGTGAGGAGGAAATACAAAAGTATGTCCAACAAAAAATGAGCTACTAAACAGAAGGAGATTGTACTTCTTATTCTACTGATAAAGCCAGTGAAACCTTTTCCAAGTTTCCAAAGGAAAATACTTGAGAGACAAAAAAAAGCACAGGAGTTGATTATAAGAACCAAGAGTTCACTGGAAATGATCCAGAGACTAGATGTGGTTAATGGAGATCCACAGGAAGAAAACCAACAACTCAGAAATTAATGAGTAAATGTAGGATTACAAAGACAGCAATTACTTCTAGTAAATATAACAGAAAAATAAAACCTTGAAATATTGGACTGAACATTAAGGAAAGGTGAAGAGGAAGGAAAGAGGGAACTGTAAGTAAAACAAATTTTGTTCCTAACAGTATTTTTATAATACAAGACAAATACTGCATTTTATAAAGCAAAGCTTTTTATAGTTGCTTTTATGTGTAATAGGGATACTAAAGTAAACATGTGCCCCATTTTTTCTTACTTTTTCCTTATTTCTTTCTTCTTCTTCACTTTTAAGAAATGTAGGCACTGCAGTGTAAAAAGAGAAGAATGCCTGGACAAAATAACATGATATAAGTAAAAGTGATATGCTTTTATTATGTTTTTATAGGGAATGACTGGATTAAGGCCCTTAGTGTGATCTAATATGTTTTAAGGGGAAGCAAGTAAATAAAAGAACACTGAATATAATTAAATGTTTTCCTCTAGCAAATAAATGTTTACAGTGCAATATGAGATGCATGTAGTGGAAGTCAACTGTGTATCTGGTTCTCATGTTTCTATGCATACAATCTGATAAGGACAATAAGAACAGTCGAGACATCATTTCAATGGCTAGGAGATAATGTTTATTGAAAGCATTCAAGTTGTTTTCTACATATGGAAGAGGAATAAAAATAAGACAAAAACAGACAATACTTAGCATAAGTAGAAGCACAGGCTGTACCATATGTCTTAGCATAGATAACCTTCATTATAGGTTAATTCAAACCTGTGTGTGTGTGTGTGTGTGTGTGTGAGTGTGTGTGTGTGTGTGTGTGTGTGTGTGTGTGTGTGTGTGTGTGTGTGTGTGTGTGTGTGTGTGTGTGTGTGGCTACCAATTTGGGACAATTGTTCCATTTATGAGAGTTAGACTTGCTTATTTGAAGATGTACATAGTTTAGTGTGTTTGTTTTAAGTTAATATGTTCTAGGGGTGTACTTTTTGAGAGTTTTCAGTAAAACAAAAAGTCTTGTAAGATGTGACATAGATTCAAATGGATATGACAAGAAACAACTGTATAAAAGATCAACCTGTCAAACATTAGTGTATACATATAACAAAAGCTGAAACTAGACATTTAAAAACATGTACCTAACAGGTGAGAATAATAACTTCTTATCATGATGACAACACTTTCCATATTATTGTTAAATGTGAATGGTATACAAAAATAAAGAGTAGTGAACTATATTTAAAACATGCAGAACACAAAACAACTATGCACATTGGAAAGAACTGAGCATATGAATTTGAAAAGGAAGAGATTTCAGGATGATTATTCAGCAGAATATCTAGGACAAAGGAAAAGGGGAGTACTTACATTAATTGCAAGAGGAGCTCAAATAGTAATAGAAGAGAGATAAAAGATAATGGTAGAGTTGTAGTACTTAGGGGCTACTGGCAAGTGAGGAGGATTACACTGGCATGTATTTATATTCCACCTAAAACTATTGCAATAAGGTTGGCTGCATATGAGACTGCTTAAGAAGAGATGTAGCAAAAATGGTAGAATTAGAGGACCGAGAATGTAGGGAAAACCTGAGATTTTCTGCTGTACCAGTGAAACTGGCAGGAACAAACTGTATAAAGTTTATTAAAGGACAAATAAGCAACTAGACTGATATTCCACAGATGTGACATAGATTCAAATGGGTGTGACAAGAAACAACTGTATAAAAGATCAACCTGTCAAACATTAGTGTATACATGTAACACAAAAGCTGAAACTAGACATTTAAAAAGCTGTTGTACCTAACAGGTGAGAATAATAACTTCTTAAAATGATGACAACACTTTCTATATTATCAATAAATGTGAACAGTCTCATAGAAATATGCACATTGGAAAGAACTGAGCATGTGAATTTGAAAAATAAATGATTTTTCTTATCATGATGACAACACTTTCTATATTATCATCAAATGTGAATGGTCTCATAGATATATACAAAAATAAAAGAGTAGTGAACTATATTTAAAACATCCAGAATGCAAATAGCTATGCTACAGGAGACACATTGGAAAGAACTGAGCATGTGAATTTAGAAAGAAAGGATTTCAGGATGATCATTCAGCAGAATATCTAGGACAAAGGAAAAGGGGAGTACTTACATTAATTACAAGATGTGCTCAAATAGTAATAGAAGAGAGAAAAAAGATAATGGTGGATTTGTAGTACTAAGGGGCTACTGCCAAGGGAGGAGGATTACACTGGCATGTTTATATTTATATTCCACCTAAAACTGCTACAATGGAGGTTAAGAAATTTCTGGGATAAATAATCAGCTTTCAGCAGGGAATATTACTTATAAGTGGGGGCTGCAATTTGATTTGCAGCAGTGATGATTTATCTGGGGAGTCCAGAAGGGAAAATATAACAAAAGAGAGTAGATTTTTCAAGAAATTTATGAAAATATATGGTATGGAAGATGTGAATTCAGTGTAGGAGTTTGGAAATAATTTACATATTATTCTCTAAGGTACAAAAACTTGGCTAGGCTAGACAGACATTATATGTCAGTTTCATGTACATTTAATTGAAAGTTTTGATACACATCCAATAGCTATTTCAGCTCACACACCAATAATAACTAAAATTAAAATGCAGGGTAATAAAATAAAAAAGAAACACTGGAACTTCCCCACCTATCTGCTAATAGCAAGGAATTTAATGAAGGGGTAGTAGAAATTATTCAGGAATTATTAGGGAAGATAGAAATTTCTTTTGATAATATAGCAAGAGAGTGGGATAATATTAAAGTGGAGTTTAAAAATAAGGTGGAAATGAAAAAGAGGTATGATTAAGAAGCATCAGGAATTATTTAGAGGAACTGACAAAAGAGAAAGTGTTTCAGAACAGGAGGAATCTCAGAGTACAAGAAGAGGTGCAATTGCAGAGTCCTAAAGAGAAAATAAGGGACTACCTCAATAATATGCATGAGTTTATAAAGACTGATGTTAAGTAGCTGTTTTTTTGATAATAATTCCAGAGTACAAAAGTATTTAGCACAATGACTTAAGCAACAGAAAGTGGAAAGGGTTGTTTCCAAGCTTAGGGAGCCTATAACCAGGAAAATAACTAAAGATCCTGTAGCGATATTAAAAATATTTTGGAAAATTTATGAACATCTGTATAAAGCAGAGAAATATGGAAATCAAGAAAAACTACAAATGTAAGTGTTTATGGAATAATTATATATGCCAAGGTTAGAGGAAGATGAGGTTCAATTACAAATTGGATAGGAGGAGATAAAAATGGTAATGTATAACCAATCTACAGGGAAGCCTCCAGGAATAGATGATATTCCTATGAAAGTTTGGAAGCTATGAGGAAAGAAAGTGATAAGGATATGGGAGGATTTTAACAGTAATCTAAAAGGAATAGAAGCACCAACATCTGGGAAGAAAGTGGTGGTGGCTGTAATACCTAAAGATGGTAAACAACCATCAGATCCAGCTTCATATAGGCCCATTTCAATTCTAAACTATAATTATAAAATGTTTCTGTCCTTAAAGGTTAATAGAATGGCAAAGGTGATGCCAAAATTGATAAGCATGGGTCAATGTAGTTTTGTGGAGGGGAGGCAAACATTTGCCAACATTAATAGAACAATGATCCAGAGGGAAGCAGAATGCAAGAAAACACCACTGTCTTGATGGTCTTGATGGAGAGAAAGAATTCAACAGAGTAAGCTGGGATTATATGAGTAGAGCAATGGAAGCATTTGCATTCCCTGATAAAATTATAAGGTTGATTAGGAGAATATATGAGGGAGCAGAGGCAAAAGCTGAAGTAAGAGTTCTCTCTGATAAGCTTTGTTTGAGCAGAGGAAACAGGCAGGGGGGTGTCCTCTTTCCTCTTTGTTATTTGCATTATATTTAGAACCATTGGAACGAAAATAAGGAACTCAGAAATTCAAGGATATAATTGGTATGATAGTCAAGAAAAGACTTTATTTGCAGAAGATATTATTTTATACCTGCTCAAATAAGAGAAGGACATTTCAGTGTTGTGGAACCTTCTGAGGCATTTTCACGTCTTTAGGAATACAAAATTAATGAGGATAAAACAAAGGCAATTGCTGAAATCTATTTATCCACACACAAATTGGTTTGGCAATATCTATATTTATGGGGACATGATAAAATGAAGTACTTAGGTTTATGGATTAAAATGATTCTGTTATGGCAGCAAAGGATATGTGGGAAGAAACTAAACAAAAAATAACGCAAAAAATGAGAACTTGGGAAGCTCTATTTTGCTGATATGGATAGCAGCATACAAGCAGTGAAAAAGTGTTTAGTCCCTTTAGTTTTATATACAGGTCAGACATATTTTTATTAAACAGGGAAGTTTTGGATAGCAATTAATAAAGAGTTGAAGGATTTTGTTTGGAAGGAGAAGTGGACAAGAGTCAAGTGGGATAAGTTGATCCTTCCAATAGAACAAGCTGCTTTGGGATTACCTGATTTGAAGGGATACTTCAGAGCTACACAGTTAAGGCTGCTATACATAACACAAGCAGAAAGCTATAATTCAAAGTGGAAAGGGATGATGATGATGAAACGGGGGGGCTCAAGAGACAAGTAGACAGACTGGGATTTTGGATGCAGATCCTTAAGAAAAATAACAATAACTATACAGAATATTATATTATATTAATTAAGCCTCATAAAGTATTCTAAGAACTAAGCCAATATGGTAGTGAAGAAGGTATGTTCTGCTGATAGGGATGACTGTAATTGTGGGTACAGAGAATAGGCAAGAGGGGGCTGTAATTTACTGGAGAAAACCAGCAGAGGATCCAAGGTATTGGGAGCAAATAATTAGAAAGGGAAAGGTAATAGAATGGGAAGAGTTCAAGAATTAATTTGGACTGCAGGCTAGAGATTTCATTCCCTATCAAAGAATGATACCGGAGTATAGGCAAAAGGAAATGAGGGAGCCTAAGTGAAAGACTAGCACTAGTAGAGTTTTTAGTAGAATCTATAACAAAAGTTACTGTTAAAAAGGAATAATTAGTAAGGTATATACAATATTGCATGATAAATATAAGAATTAATCAGAGGAGGTTAGAAATGATTGGGAATAGAGATTGCATAAGCAATTCACAAAGAAACAATGGGGATATATGTATGGCTCCCAAATATGCAACAAAGTCAAGATTTATGATCTTTGCTTGGAAGTATTTGCATAGGTATTTCTATACCCTAAGCAGACTCCATAGAATTTTTCCTCATGTAGATTGCAAATGCTGGGGGTGTGCTAGGGAAGAAAGAGGCAATTGGGAAGACATTTATGGGAATGTAATGAATTGGCAGACATTAAAAACTCCCTGCAGACAACTCTGTCAGAAATACTGGGTGAGCAAATTGTTGTGCTATTAAGCTGTGATATAGAATTGGAATTGCCTAGACATGGTGAGGACATTTTGAGTTTAATTCTGGTGGCTGCCAAAAAAAGCAATTACTAAAAAATGGAAATCAAAGTCTAAACCACCCTTTCTAAAAGCAGTGAATACTGGAACAGTGATGAAAGAACTATAGGTGGGATGTTTAGAAAAGGTTAGGAGTGAATTACATAGAAAAAATGGAGTTGTGGGAACAATACATGCAGAGTAATGTTTTGTAGGAAGATAAGGTCAAGAGAGGGCAGGAATTGAATGAGCTGTGTAATGTTTGACTAACAATGGCTGTACATATTATAAGTAATGCATAATGTTTGCAGCTGAAAATATGTCAGTATGGTTTGTTTTCATTTATATAAACATTTGATTGCCTATATTATAAGTGATATTCAATAAATATGTTTCTTATTTAAAATAAAAGTACAAGCCAATAAAAGTTAAATGTGACAAGAGGCTAGTTTATTACCATTACATAAACATATGATTATAAAATGGTTGTATAAGCAATCAGTGCTGAAATAATAAGTGTACCATATATAGAGATTGTACAGTATGGACAAATGAAAATGTGGTATATGATAAAATGTTGCTGTTAAAATACAATAAAAGACCTTGACCCATATATGTCTTGAAAAGCTCTCGGGGGCCCTGTGAATGCTTTTCAACTCTTTCATACTAATGTAAAAATCTCTCTCTTATTGACACCAGTTGTCAATTAACAAGTTGTTGAAGTGAGCTCCCCAGGCATAACATATAGCATGTCATCAAACACTGGGATCCTGGCTGGTGGAAAATGTGATTTCAATGGATATGCTTATACTGTGGAAAAGAAATGGAGACGTCCAGTGAGTCCTCAGCTTGCCACTCAATTTTCTTCAGTCTTGAAAGAGATATCAAGAGTATGCAAGAACACATATATAGAGCATGCCAACACTGTCTTGCTGTGATCACTAACTAGTTGGTGGACAAAGATTTTCAGGACCAACTCTATCTTCACTTTTTAACCTGTGAAGGGAAAATCACCATCAGACCTCTCTGTATGTGATTTCCCCTGTAAAAGTTGTTTATATTGAAAGAGTCGGAGAGAAGATGTTTGTAATTTGTCCCCAGACACTGAAACAGTAAAACTGTCTTGTTCTTTGTGATGAATCAACACTTCTCTTGTTTTTGCTACTGTCAAATAGTCATCCATCATGGGGAAATGATCATCGTCTGTTTTCTGAAATGTGCAAACACAACACTAAATATTTGCTAAATATTCTGAGAGCCGTAGGTAAATCCAAATGGAAATGACTGAAAGTGAAAATGGTACTATGCTGAAGTATTTCTGTTAATTCTAAATAGAATGTGATGATGCGCATCTTCCATGTCCAAAATGGTCATATAAAAATTATGTGTGTCTAGCAAAGTAAAACCTGCAGTTATCATTCTGACTGTACCTGCTCAGATCTGACAAATCTGTAACTAGTGTTGAGGATGTGTTCTTTTAGATAGTAGGAACAGCCTGTAATAAAGCTTTAACTTCTTTGAACTTAGGGGTACATCTGTGCTACCTAATTTAACAGTAGTTGCTTCATTAGCTGAAAAAATATGTTATGCTTGTTCAGGGAGCATTTGTCAAACACGCTGCATTTCTGGCACCTATAGAAATTGTACTACATAACCATGAAGAACTGTCTGCAAAATGCATTTGTATGTAATAATCTGTTTCCAACTAGAAACTTGCCAGTTAAGAGTATTTGGAGAGAAGAAGAAAAAAATAAGAGGGTCTTCATTTTACTTTGGAATTTGAAATATTACTGGACTGTTCCCTTGGTGCTGCATTTGTTGGTAAAAATGCAAACATTTGTTTCTTACTGGAAGTATAAGTCCTTTGATACTGAGGAAAAGGAGGCATATATATCTGTTTGCTCATTTCATAGGTTCGTAGGTAGGTACTAGGCTATTGGCCCAAGGGCCTAAATAAGCCTAGCCAACAAGGTTCCCTGGCTTACGCCACCCAAGAAAGTTAATTTCCTGTGCCCATGTCGAGCAGAGCCACTGAAGTGATCCCCAGATTGTATTTCCTATTTCCCATCCGCTCATCAAGATTTTTCTTGAAGAGTGCTAATGAGGAACTTTGCTTGACATATATGGGTAGCCTGTTCCAGAGTATAGGAAGTCTCTGGGACAGGAATCTATCCCTCCAGCATGTCCTGTTTATTGTGGTGACAAGGTTTAGGTCCCTAGAGTGTGTAGCTCAGAGGGATTGGGATTTCTTTAGGTGTAGGATGTCTAACAGCTCTGGGTTTAACATAGCTTTATATGTTAGACAGAGATCTCCTCGGAGTAGGCGATATGCTACAGAGTAAAGCTGGAGTTTTTTGAGACGGTCAGTGTAGGGCATCTGTTTGAGACTAGTAATCGTCTTTGTGAGGTACTTCTGTGGCCTTTCAAGCTGCTGTAGATGACTTGTGAGGTACATTCCAAAAGGGACATTGTACTCTATAATGGAGCTAATGAATGCTGAGTAGAGGGAAACAATGACTTCTTTTTTCCTGGATGAGAACCCTTTTGTGATGAGGTGTGACACATAGAAGGATTTCCTGACTACTGTGGCAATGTGATTATCAAAGGAGAGACTACTGTCCACCTGGGTCCCAAGGTCTCTTATCACACATTCAGCATTAAGCAGACTGTTGTTTATGTGGTAGTTCATGGGTACAGAGTTTTTACCAAAGGGGGTGACAATGCACTTTTTGGCACTGAGCTTGAGGCCATGCCTCTGACACCAGGCATCTGTCTCAGTGATGCCCTTCTGTAGAATGTCCACATCATTTGGGGACTTGACTATGGCTCCTAGTTTGCAGTCATCTGCGAACTTCAATAGCCAGAGGCCTTCTGTGTTAGCCTGTACTTCAGAGAAGTGGATACCAAACAGGAGAGGTCCCAGGACTGAACCCTGTGGTACTCCACTTGTCACTGGTTTGAAGTCAGATTTGGAGTCTGCAACTTTTACAGTGTGGGTTCTGTCAGTGATCCAGTTGGCAACTCATCTTGTGACAAAGGGATTTATATCTAGTTTAGTGAGTTTAGCTATAATTCCAGAATGGGGGATGGTGTCGAAAGCCTTGGCTAAGTCAAGATAGGCTGTGTGAACCACCTTTCCCTCGTCTATGGCTTTGGTGACTGCCTCAAAGAAGTCAATCAGGTTCAGAAGGCATGATTTGCCCTTCACAAACCCGAACTGGGTGGGGTCCAGAGTTTGGAGGTTACCAATGTCTTTGTTTATGAGTTCCATGATGATACATTCCATGGCCTTGCAGACCAGATTACCACCATTTTCTCCTGCTAGAATAGTCTGGATTTCAGGATTGCTGATTTCAGGACTGTATTTTGACTTTCTGAGTTGTCCAGACCTTGCTGTGGTAGGGGGAAGTCTTTCGGCTTATCAGTGGGAGTGGTAAGCACTGAGCAGCCTATCTATCGGTAGAGGAGTGGTTTCTAGCTCTGAAATTGTACCCTATTGGCTGGTTGGGGATGCTTTCTATCCATTTTACCTTTCTGCCTTAAAAACCCATGTTTGCACTGGTTTGCACTTGTTTTAGCTCAGCGGATCATGTTTTGGCATCCTGCAGACTACTACAGCAGCAGAAAGTAGAAAGAGAGACTTTGTTTGATTATAAGTACCTCCGTTTGCTTTTCCTTGCTTGTATTTGCTTACTGCACTTTAATTTAGCCATGTTTGAAGTTACTGCATTTATTTCTACTGCATTTTACTGTTTCCAAGTAATATTGCTTACTGCACTTTATTTAGTCATATTTTAAGATAATTCAACTGCAGTTACTGTTGTAGACTACACACTCAAGTGCACTCACCTTTTCCGTGTTTTAAAAGTGAATTTATTGTTGTTTTAACTGTATTTCTGTCTCCAAAAAAAAAAAAAAAAAATCCTATCTGTTTGCTCATTCCCACCATTTTCTCTAGATAGAATAGTCCTGATTTCAGATTTGCTGATTCCAGGACTGTATTTTGAGTTTCTGAGTTGTCCAGACCTTGCTGTGGTAGAGGGAAGTCTTTCTGCTTATCAGTGGGAGTGGTAAGCACTGAGCAGCGTATCTATCACTAGAGGAGGGAGTTTCCAGCTCTGAAATGGTACCTTATTGGCCATTTGGAGCTGCTTTTTAACCCTTTTAACTTTCTGCATTAAAAACCTGTGTTTGTACGGGTTTGTGCGACACACAGTGCTACTAATCTAGGGTAAACTATTACCGGTGCCAGAAAGTCTACTTTTCAAATTTTCCCTTAGATCTTGCTAGTTTTTATCTTTTTGCACTCAAACTAGACTATTTAAGTCCAGCACTTGCTCAGAACATCTTGTAGCATTTAATGTAGCATATATACTGCTTCTTCTTCTTCTTTCGGCTTTTCCCGGTTAGGGGTCATCATAGCGGATCACCTGTCCGCTCATGATTGGCAGTGGAGTTTTACAGTATTGTGTTGCCAGCCTGGCACCCAACCTTCCACAGAAGGCACACACATGCACACACTCACACCTAGGGCCAATTTAGAGTGTCCAATTCACCTACTGCATGTCTTTGGGATGTGGGAGGAAATCGGACCACCCGGAGGAAACCCATGCGACCACAGGGAGGACATGCAGACTCAGCACAGAAGGCACCCCAGCCGAGAATCAAACTGGAGAACCTCTTGTTGTGAGGCGGCAATGCTAACTGCTGCACCACCGTGGCTGCCCAATGTAGCATATATATTGCTACCAGCATTAAACTCTCCATAAATGAAAGTAAGAAAATAGCTTCAGTACTTAATATATTGAGTACCTATCGAGGCATGTCTAAAGGTCAGTTCCCTGTATTTTCTCTTGTCAACTTGGTGAACTTGGGCATCCTGAGGCAATGTAGCAACTGCCTCATGTACACAGACAACCCTCTCCTCTTACCTCCGAACACTATGACTTGTGAGAGATGCACATATGTAGCCAAATTGGAAGCCAAGCACTCTCCAGCCAAGACAGGATTAGCCAGTCAAGAGGAGAAGGTTAACACCTGCACCACACCACATTCAACACATGGCCCTCCAGAACATACACCACCACAACCCTCACATAGTAACACATAACACACCTACTTTCACGGAGGCTCTCAATAAAAATCTGCCCAAACAACAGAGAGCTCTGAGGCAGAAACACAAACAACCACCATATCCCAGCACAAGCCATGAGACACATAGGTCACATAAACAGTGTGCCCCTCAACCAAAGCTCCTAAGGCAAAACAACTTACCCAATGCACTAGTCATAGGTGACTCAATAATAAGGCACACTGATTTCCCACTCACTAGGTTGAATAAGGAGAAGGTTACGGTCAGCTGCCTGTCAGGTGCCAGGATCCTCCACATAATGCACACAGGTCACTCCACAACAGGTACAGATATGACTCTGTCATTGTCCATGTTGATGAGAATGACCTGAGACGTACCTCCCTGGACTACATGAAAAGATACATGGAGGAACTCTTAGATCTTGTAGCCCAGGCAGGTATGACCCTAGCTCTGAGTTACATCCTACCGTCACCCAGAATGATACCGCAGTACAAGCAGAAAATGACTGACTTCAACAATTGGCTAAGTTTCTGGTGTCATTCTAAGGGGATCCAGTATCTGCCTGGGATGACATGCTCTGCAGACCTTGATGTTTCACCAGAGATGGCCAGCACCTGTCACCCCTGGGATTCTGGATACTGGCCAAGGCTCTTGCCACCCCTATAGTGCCTTTTTTAGGCAATGTCCTGAAGACAAAATTACCATGTAACACCTACAAGCAAATTAAATCTGAGGGTTATGCTACTCAACGCTAGAAGTCTAAATCTCAAAATGGACTCACTCGAAGCACTCCTTAAAATGGAGAACATTGACATCTGTGCAGTGACCGAGACCTGGTTCAAGGCTCCGGAGAGCACCCCAGCACTACCAGGCTATAATTCATACCACAACTTTTGGCCCCTAAACCTGGACCGAAGCACTAAAGGTGGTGGTGTCTCCATATTCATAAAGGATATGCACACCTCCAGACTAATAGCCCAACGTAATGCATCAGAGATACTTTAGGTACAACTAACACTGGGTAAAACAACAATCCAGGTTGTAGCCTGTTATAGCTCCCCCACCATGTCCCAAGACTCCCACTCCACATTCCTAAACACACTGGAAAATATTAGGGTACAACCCAATACCCTTATACTGGGAGACTTTAACTACCCCTCCATTAACTGGGAAAATTACTCATGTGCCAACACACTTGCTCAACAATTTCTGGAATTCATTAATTCCAATGCCCTGGACCAATTAATTCTTACCTCCACCAGGGGTAGAAACATCCTTGGCCTGGTCATTACTAACATGGGCGACTGTTGCTCTACAACAGTCATCAATTCCTCCCTGCTCAGATCTGACCACAAGCTAATCACCATGGATATCCACATCCCACCCTCATGCCCCCTAAAGGAAACCACCATAAAAAACTTCTCCAAAGCCAATTTTGGGCTTCAAAAAACAGAGGTGGTTAACTTCACAACACCCATGCAAATAGAAAATAGGTGCATGACTGCTGAATCATACACCAATGCACTGTATGAGCACATACACAAGTGCATGGCACGGGCCATACGAAACAGAACCAAGACGCTCTCTTCCAAAAAAAGGAAGCCAATCTGGTGGTCCCCTACCATAAACAAACATTACAACAGAAGGAAAAAACTGTTGCAGAAAAGGGTGAAGTCCCAAGACTGGAAAAACTCCCTTGTTAGCCTCAGCAAAAAACTGAGATCCCTCATCAAATCCTCTAAAGTTAGCTATGAAAACAAAATTAGTGCAGACTCTAGACAACCACAAGACATTCTATAGTTATGTCAGGAATCTACATGGCAATACTCAGATCTGCTCTGAGTTACAGCACAATGGCAATACATCTGCAGAATCAACTGATATTGCCAACATATTGCCCAACAGGTTCAATGCAAACTTTACCCCCCCTTTCATCCCCTAAAGGGCCTATCACAATACCTGAGGAATGCCAAGTCCCTATTATCACAGCTACATAGGTAAAAACCGCACTGTCCAAAACGAAGAATACAGCTTCCATGGGACCTGATAATATCCCTGGCTGTGTTCTACACGAATAACAAAGTGAACTGGCACCACACCTGAGTACCCTGTTCAGTCACATCACAGCCTAATTTCAGGCTTTGTTCCTACCGAATGGCTCACTGCTATAGTCATCCTACTCCACAAAGGGAGAGCGACTACAGACCCTAGGAACTACTGCCCCATTAGCCTAATGAGTTTGATATGTAAGGTTATGGCTAGCATCATCATCATCATGGACCTTATAAATAGGGACATAGGAAATCACCAAACTCTGGACCCCACGCAGTTTGGGTTTGTGAAAGGTAGATCATGCCTGCTCAAGCTGACATACTTTTTCGAGTCTGTCACCAGAGCTGTGAATGAGGGCAAGGTAGTTCACACAGTCTACCTAGATCTTGCCAAGGCCTTCGACACCATCCCTCACTCAGGGAGCATAGATAGACTCTTTAAACTAGGCATAAACCCTTATGTCATAAGATGGGTGGGCATCTGGCTCACTGATAGAACCCACACTGTGAAAGTAGCGGACTTCAAATCTGACTACCGACCAGTTACAAGTGGTGTCCCACAGGGATCAGTCCTAGGTCCTCCCAAGTTTGGCATTTACTTCTCTGAAGTTCAAGCCAACACAAAGGGACGCTGGCTGACCAAGTTCACAGATGATTGCAAACTGGGAGCCATTATTGATTCTCCAACTGATGTAGACATTCTACCAAAAGGCTTCACTGAGACCAATGACTGGTGCCAGAACCATGGCCTTACGCTCAATGCCAAAAAGTGCATTGTCATTCCCTTTGGGAAAATTTGGTGTCCATGAACTACCACAAAGGCAGTAGTCCACTAAACACTGAAGGTGTGATAAGAGACCTGGGGACACAGGTTGACAGCAACCTCTCTTTTGATAACCACATTGCCATTGTAGTCAGAAAGTCCTTCTATGTAGCACATCTCATTACAAAAGGTTTCTCATCCAGGAATAAAGAGGTGATAAGCCCTCTCTACTCATCCTTCATTAGATGTATTATAGAATACAATGCCCCATTTGGTATGTACCTCACTAGACACCTACAACAACTGGAAAGGCCACAAAAATACCTCACTAAGAGGATCTTACGCCTTGGACACATGCCCTATGTGGACAGACTCTGTCTCATATCACCTACTTAAGCCATGTCTGACCCAGAGCTGTTAGATATGCTACACCTAAAGAAATCCCAATCCCTGGGTGCCACACACTCCAGGGACATAAACCTCATTACCACAATAAACAGAAGATGCTGGAGGGACAGGTTCCTAACCCGGAGAATTCCCATACTCTGGAACAGGTTTCCCATTCATGTCAAGCAGAGCACTTCACTGGTCCTCTTTAAGAGAAATCTTGATGACTGGATGGGCAATAGGAAGTTCAACCCAGGGATCACTTCAGTGGCTTTGCTTGACAGGGGCACTGGGAACTAACTTCAGGTGGCATGATGCCAGGGAATCTTCCTGGGCTAGGCTTATATAGGCTCCAGGGCCATTAGCCTAGTACACACCTATAAACATATAAACATATAAACATACACCACTTCACAAGAAGGAATAGTTTTTAACCTATCTTTTCTACATCAGCACCACAGTTTGATGACTACAGAGACATGTTTGTGTCACAGGAACATTATGCAATTTATTCCAAAATATTTGCTTGTAAGACTCAGTTCAAAGCCATGTTAAGTCCTCTGAAGATAAACTCTGATATGGCAGCCCTTTCTGCAGAATGGACAACTTCTTAAGTACATTTCAGTATAACATGTGGGCTTCTATTTTATCCAATGAAAACATCAACTTTTCAACTCTGTTAGAAACATTACTATTACAACTAAGTTACAAACTTCAAATTTACCTGAATCTGCTTTAAAATGAAAATACTTTATCACTCCATGTGGACTAAATAACTAAGTGTTAAGGTAATACATTTGTAACTTTTTTCTCATATTTCTCTATGGCCTTATTTCTTAAAAAATAAAAATCCAAAGAAAAGAAAGGAGCGTTGCTTAAGTTCCACTTACCTGTAACAGTAGGTGTTCATAGAACACACTGCTTGAGTAGCATATGAGTAGTAGTGCCCTGCTATCCTCTGTATGGCAGTCTGTTAAGCTCAGAACTCCTCTCACTGCCATCTGTGAGGATGAAGAGCCAATCACCTGGCAGGACTAGGACCACCCTTTACACCCAAAGACAGAAACTTTTCAGTTTGTTAGGTTCCAACAAGAACAGCAGATGGGAAAAAGAAGTTATGTACTTACCATAATGTTCCATCTGTGTTATCTATCTTCATTTATCCTTGATACATGGGTTTGGTTTCAATATTAGAACAAACTTTGTAGTTACTACAGCTTGTGCAGGCCAAAAACTCTCAAGCTTCATTCTTACCCACAATCCCTCTGTCACGGTTACCTCAAATCAAGTTTGCAGATTAGAAGCAATGGGGAATAAAGGAAACCATATCTGGTATGCTTCAATATGTGCCATAATCACTATGAAAGTCTCCATTATACCAAAAAATCACTAAAGGCCAGGGGATGGAGGGAGAGTAGTCAAGGATAAATGAAGATGGACAACACAGATGCAACATTATGGTAAATACATAACTTTTTTTATCTGATGTTGTCAATCTTCATTTAATTTTTGACACATTGGACAGAGTCCCCAGCTACCTTAAACTTGGGTGGACTCATGGAAGGAAATTCCAGAGCACCATTGAACCAAAAGATGCTCTTCCCCTAGAGACCAGATCTAATTTGTAATAAGTAATAAAGATATAGGGAGAAGCCCAAGTAGCCGCTGCACATATATCATCAATTGAAGCTCTAGACTGAAACACTGCTGAGGTAGCAACAGATCTTGTAGAATGTGCCTTCATAGGTTTTGGCAAGGCAATGTTATATTTGTCATAAATAAAGGAAATGCAATCCTTGAGCCATCTGGCTAATTTCACTTTGTTGACGGGTTTACCAAGATTAGTATTTGAAAAATATATAAGGAAAAACTGATGCCTTTAGCCCTGTGAAGATAAAGGTGTAATTGTCTGTGAACATCTAGTAAATGTAAGAGGTATTCACTTCTGTTCAAAAGGTTTGGAAAGAATACCGGCAAATCAATAGACTGATATTAGACTCTGATATCATTTTAGGTAGAAAGGTGGGATTTGTTTGTAAGGTAACTATAGTTGTGAAAAATCAAGTAAGGTGGTTTGCAAGACAGTGCCTGAATTTCTGAAATTCTTCTAGCAGAGGTTATAGCTACTAAAAACAATGCCTTCCAGGACAAAAACTTTAAATCACAGTCTGCAGATTGTTCAAAGGGAGGACATATAATGGCTTGCAAGACTAGCCTTAGGTCCCAAGGGGAAGTAGGATCGTTGAAAGGGGGTTTTAGTAATAGTATCCCTCTTAAAAAGATCTTACAAAGCTTATTGGAAGCCAAGGAATAGTCTCCCAAACCATAATGGAAGTCTGAAATTGTTGCTAATTGTATCTTGATGGTAGAAGGGGGAAGCTCCTGCATTGAAAAGAGAGGCTAAGAAGTCTAAAATATTTTCAGTAGAAGCAGAGAATTGGTCAATATCTTGTTCATGACCTCAAAAGGTAAATCTCTTCCATTTACTAACATATAGCCTCTGGGTGGAAGGCTTATAAGATGCTAAGAGGATTTTGCATACTGAGGAAGAAAAGTTAAGATGCCTGGCAACTAATGGAACTGGAGGAACCATGTCATCAGCTTGATGTGACAGAAGGTCTGCAGCCAGGTCCAGAGTCCAAGGTCATTGAATCGGATAAGGCCAAAGAAAGGGGAAGCTTATCTGGTGAGACCAATAAGGTGCATGAGGATTACTTTACTCTTCAGCCTGAGCGCTTTCTGTAGAAATCTTGGAATTAGAGGTATCAGATCAAAGGCATATAGTAGTCCGGAGGGTCAAGTGTGTAGAAGAGCATCTCTTGGTGACTACCCTGGGGGGGATTAGGGCAAAGTAGCTGCTGCACTTGTTGTTTAGTGGAGAGGTGAACAGGTTGCAGCAAGGCTGGTCCCATTGATGGATAATCTTTTCTGCCACAGATTTATTGAGACCACTCATGAGGCTGAAGCATACATCTGCTCAGTTTGTCTGCTATGACACTGGAACTCCCCAAAATGTGCATTGCTATCAGAAAGTGGTTGGAAGAGATTGCCCATTGCCATACTCTGAGAGCTTCCATACAAAGGGGGTAAGACTTGGTTCCTCCTCGTTTGTTGACGTATCAAACCACTGACATATTGTCTGTTTGAATTGCACTTGTTCCCAGAGAAAGAACTGATTGAAAAGCTTGCAACGCTAAAAGCATCACTCTTAGTTCCAGAACATTGATATGCAGATTGGCCTCTAAGGCCAACCAAGTGCATTGGACAGTCTTGCCCAGATAATGCCCCCAACCCCATTTGGGAGGCATCTGTGGTCACTATGGCCTTGGGCTCTGGGAGAAGGCAGGGGCAACCAAGAAGAATTTCTTTGGAATGAATCCAATAAGCTAGATCATTCCTGCAAAGATTGGTAATTAGAATCTTATCCAACATGGTTTGGTATAGCAAGCACCACTGAGATGCCAGTAGCCACTGAAGAATTCTCATGTGAAATCTGGCTAGGGGAACTAGAGTTATTGTTGCTGACTTTGACCCTAGATTAGTTGAGTAGGTACTTTCTTTCTGTGGATTATCTTCTGAACCTGGGTTATAATTCTTTGAAGTCTGGCTGGAGGAAGGGATGCCACGATTGAAGTGGTATTCCATACTGCTCCTATAAACTCTAAGCTCTGAGTTGGAGTCAGCTGGAATTTTTCATGATTTACCATTATTTCTAGGTATCACAGGACTTGAGAATGTAATCTCTTGCCTCTATCAAACAATGCCTGGTTGGAGTGATAATGAGGCAGTTGTCCAAATACAGAAACACTCAGAATCCCTGCAGTCTCGAGTGAGCTTCTACTACTGCCATACATTTTGTGAACACCCTGGGGGCCGTGTTTAGGCCAAAGGGCAGCACTCTGAATTGGTAATGACTGGCTCCCAGCTGGAAGCAGAGGAATCTTCTGGAGCATTTGTCCATTTTTATGTGATAATATGCATCCTGAAGATCTGCTGAACACACCCAATTGTCCTTTTCCAATAAAGGGAGAATAGACTGTACTGTGACCATCCAGAATTTTGTTTGGAGAACAGATTCGTTCAGCACACTGAGATCCAAAATTGGTCTCCAGACCCCTGTCATTTTTGGCACCAAAAAGATTCTTAAGTAAAATCCAGATCCTCTCTGGTCTGGTGAAACTTCTTTGATAATTATTTTGTCTAGTAGCATTTGAATTTCTAAAGCTGCTGGTTTCCTCTGATTGGGTGGAACATCAGGAATTTTCTTGTGAGTGGGGGGAGGATTGGAAAACGGTATGGTATAACCTCTGGATATGATCTCTTTCACCTAAGAATCTGTTGTAATATTTTGCCAGGCATTTTGGTGCAAGGATAAGCATTCCCTGACTGCCTCCAGAGGAGGACAATCATCTTCCCTTCAGGAACACTGAAAGATCTTATCTGGAAAGGAGCCCCTAAAGCACTGATTCTGTGGACCACCTCTGCCGCTTGGAAGGCATCTTCCACTGTAGTTCCCCTTCTGCTCATGGAAGAACTAGCACTACATGTGTCCTGGAAAGGCCCCTGGGATTTCCTGAACCACATCTTTCCACCACCCCTCTGATCCCTGGAGAAGGATCTTTGGGGACTGAAAAATGTATGCCCACTGCAGAAAGGGTCTTACTATGCTTTTCACACCTGGATAAAGTCTCTCTAACTTTTGGGCCTAAAAGAGATGATCCATCAAAGGGAGCATTGACAGATGAAGACTTAAATGGTTCCACAAAGTCACAAAGGAGCATCCAGGCATGTCTTCTTATGGCTACACCCGAACCTTCCCCTCGGGTAGTCCCTTTGGCTGCATGCGCATTGAGCCTCATGGACAAATTAGACACAGTCTCCAGGGTGGCCAACTGGGAAGCAACCTTGTCCTGGAGTCCCTCATTAACAGTTCCTGCAAGGGTATCTGACAACTCCTTGATCAGCTCCCTCTGGAGTTTTGCAAAATGTACCAGGAAATTCAAAGACCTTAGGGCAAAGGTCAATGAAGTGTAAACCTGCTTCTCAAACCTATCCATCGCTCAGGATTCTCTAGTGGGAGGATGGATAGAGGAACTTTCATCCCTTTTTTAGTGGTTGTTGCTACAACCATAGTATCCACAGATAGACCTTTGGCCCAGAATTGCTTGTCCTTGGGGGTGGATAAAATTTTGTCTTGTCTCTTAGGAATAGGTTCAATGGTGTCTGGAGCCTTCCATGCCCACTAAAGATCAAGTAGATGAGCTTGTTAGCAGCCGGAGTCACCCAAGAGATAGCTGAATGAGTACTAAAAGCCTGCAGGTACATCGACTCCTCTGAGGAATAATTTTGGGACTTCTAGTCACCTCTCTGCTTTAAAATTTCCAGGATATCTCCAAAGGAGACATCATCAGGAGGTGACCTTGGGGACCCTCCCCCTTCATCAAAATTGGTGTCTTCTGTGACCAACTCCTGAGGTGAATCTAAGTGCTTCCCCTTGTACTTTCTCTTCTGAGGAACCTTCCCAGGGAGATGGTCTGGGAAGGTATCAGAAGAGGACAGAACATGAATCTGTGGGTCCTGCGGGTTAGGTACTCACTGCCCCAGTGGAGAAACAGGTTGAATAAGAGAACGTGAGGATAGAATGTGCTCCGAGGAAGATGGGATCAACTGAGAGACTGTTGTGGACAAAGTCCTCTCCATTGCCTTGAAGACTGCTCCCCCCTGAAGAGAGAAGGGAGCCTGGAACTGAGAAAGACTGCCTCAGAACTGTAGTCACTCCCTGCTCTGATGAGACAGCCCCCAAAGCAGAAGTCGGTGCTGAACTGCACTGTGCCAAAGCTCCAAGGCTCAGAGACAGGTCCAAAAAAACTGGAGTCAACTTCGGCTCCCCAAAACTAACAGGACAGATGCGTCTCTGGGAGGTCTCCAGATCTGACAGGGCCAAAGAACTTAGGGAAATAATTGGTTCCAAAGGGAGAGATATCTCTGGAATTGATACAGTCAGTGCTGGAAGACTCTGAGCTGACATCTCTAAAACTTCAGAGCAAGTCAGAGGAGGAGTAATGATAGGGGTAGAAACTGAATTGGTTCCAAGACTCAAAGGGGTTGGAGCTGAAGAGGCCTTGTAAGGCCTCTCACCAATGGAATCTTATTCACTAGTCTCTCCACATCAAACTCAGTGAGACTTTTGGTGGAACGGACAGAGGTCTGAGAAGGAGATTTTGATTTCTGTAAGAATACCTTGGGCAATTTAGCAGCAAAAGGATCAACATAAGGTGAATAGACCACTCTTGGCAAATCAGATAGTTGGGTTGTGTGTGCCAACATACCAGATGTCGAAGATAAAACATCCTGACTTTCACGTTATGTAGAAATTCTTGTCAGCATTTTAGGATCCATAACAGCTTTTGGTACCAATAAAATCTTCTCTGGCACCATTGATTTAGATAGACCTTCCATCAGATCCACGCTGCTTAGTAGAGCCGATGGTCTATGCTTTTTGTGAGTTAGTTCCACGGGGAAAGATGGAACCAACAAGCTTCTCTTTTTCGATTTCTCAAAGGACGAAGCAGAGGAAGGGGAATATATATATCAGATTTACTCTTAGCAGCAGATATGGCTTCCCCAAAGGCTGATGGAATTAAGTAAGCCCTTTAAGATACATTTATTTTTTCTCTCAATGAGAACTATGCTACAGTCCTTTTGAAGATGAACAGCCCCTAAGCAATAAACACATAAAAGATGAGTGTCTGGGCAGAGCCTGAATGACTAACTGAAAGCAGCAGTATTTTAGAGCTCCATATAACTAGTTAAATAAGACAGGAAAAAAATATTCTTTTTTTTCTTCAAAGTATAAAATCTTATAGATAAAGGGCTAATTTACATAATTAGAAACTTTGGTGAAGTTTTACAAATAATTTCCTGTCAGAAAGCTTGGAGATATATTCACTTGTTAAAATGAGCAACTCAAAGAATTCTCACTAGGATGCTGCCTTAAAGAAGGAACTACAACATATTATACAATGCCTCCTCTAAAACGTGCACGCTGATTGGCCAGCCCAACCAGCGTGCCCGTTGTAAATCCCTCAATATACTAACGGAAAAAGGTCCGGTCGCCCAGACTTTTTCCGTTAGTATAAACATTAATCTCGCTATGTTAAAAGAGTTTAACATAGCGACACAGGTTTAAAAAAAGCAACGCAGATCTCCGTTGCTTTTTTTAAAGCTGTCTCGCTATGTTAAACTCCTTTAACATAGCGACAATGTAAAAAGCAACGGAGATCTTGCGATCTCCATTGCTTTTTTTTTTAACCTGTCTCGCTATGTTAAATGAGTTTAACATAGCGAGACAGCTTTAAATAAGCAACGGAGATCTCCGTTGCTTATTGTAAAGCTGTCTCGCTATGTTAAACCCATTTAACATAGCGAGACAGTAAAAAGCAATGGAGATCTTGCATTCTCCGTTGCTTTTGCCCACAGCTCTGATGTACTGCGTAGGCATGCGCAGTACATCAGAACTGCCGTGGAACACCAGACAGCTGCGGAAGGGCAGCAAAGAGGCATTATACAATGCCATTATTTAAGAAAAGTGATTATTTCTTTTCTTAAATAATGTCATTAGATAATAGCAATAACCACTTCTGGGTGTGGTAATGCTGGATTTACCCACGGTTGTCTTTGTTTCCGGGCTTCGGGACCAAACCATGCCAACCGTGGGTAAATCCAGCATTACCCACACCCAGGCATGGGTTATTGCTATAATAGCATCTACCTTGCAGGAGTTGTCTTTGAAGATAGATGATTTTAAAGAGAACCTGGAAAATCTTAAAACAAACAGTCAAAAACAGGCTGACACCCTCAAGGAAATGCTACAACACCAGACAAGGCTAACAGGAATAGAGGTTTCTCTAAATGACTTAGAAAGCAGACTTAAGGAAGAGGAAACACAGAAAGAACTGCTTCTTAAACAAAACACTTGGTTGGTTAATAAAGTAGATGACTTGGAAAATAGGGAGAGGAGAAATAACATCAGGATTTTTGGATTACCTGAAAACACAGAAGGTGAGGATATTATTTCCTTTTTATCAAGCTGGATCCCTGACTTTTTAAATTTAAAAGAAGGACTTTCCTTTGGCATTGAAAGGGCACATAGAGCTCTTGGGAAACCTGCCACTAACTCAAACTCTCCTCCTAGGTCAATAATTATCAAATGTCTTTCATACTTGGACAAGGAACTAATTTTAAGATCTGCTTGGAGGAAGGCACCTCTAAAATATAAACAGAGCCTGATAAGATTTGATAACGACTATTCATCTAGAATAATGGAACAAAGGAAAAAAGTGTGGCCAATGATAAAGTTTCTGAAACAAAATAACATCAAGGCACAACTTGCATATTCAGTTAAGATAAGAATACTGTATGCCAATGAGATGACGACTTTTATTGACTTAGAGGAAGCCTCTTCATTTATTAAAACTAATAATGTGATTACTTTACCAGAAGATATGGATTGGATGTCACCTTCTCTCAAGAGAACGAAAGAAACAAATGTCTGGACAGATGTCAAAAAGAAGAAGCAAAAGACTGATACTGTTACAGACAAATCTCTCAAAGCATCTACTATGATATGAATTGTTTTAACATTACTTTAAAGGACCAATTTTACTGCTTGGAATTTTAAAACAAAGGTAACAGACTACTGGAATCTTTATCTATATTTTTTGAAAATAGATGACACATGAGAGTTTTCACATTACCTCAGGTATGTAAAACAGGGTACTTTTCTTTCACAGAAGGAGGGTTATATAGCACATAAGATATTTATACTGTAAATCAACATACATAGTACATGTGTATTTTCTCTTAATTTTCTCTTTTCTTTCTCTCTTCTCTCGTTTCTCATTATTTATTTTAACTGCATCTTATCTCCCTTTCTAAATTCTCTCCTATTTACTATACTAATATAGTCTGTATATATTTAATAACTCACTATCTATACATAGATAAATAATAGTCTAAAATAATCTAGTTTTAAGGTAGACTAATTGGAATAGTGAATTTAATTGTTATTACAATATTTATTAGATTAATGATAGCCACTGTTATGCTTATTGGGATTGGGGACATGTCCGTGATTAACTCTGAAATGTTCCAGTCATGTACATATGTCCTTGGAATTATTTCTTTTTAGTATTAACAAATACATAAAAAAAGGAAGGAAAATGTACTGTTGGTTAAGAGAAGGGAAGCTTTCTTCACATTCTATTTGTATTGCCATAGCAACAGTAAATAATTGCTGCCGTTTCTAAGGACACTGTGAATCTGCAAAGTGCATTTAGCCTCACAGATAACAAATAATAAGAAAAACAGAAAAACAGCAGCAGCAGAACCACAGCAACACTGTTTTTATTGTAGACAGAGTAGCAGCGGAACCACAGCAACACTGTTTTTATTGTAGATAGAGTATACTCTATCTACAATAAAAACAGTGTTGCTGTGGTTCCGTTGCCGTTTTTCTGTTTTTCAACTGTTTTGGTTCCACAATCTGAGGAAATAATAAGAAAAAGTAATGTTGTTTAGTTATTAAAATGAAAAACAACCTAAACAAGGCAAAATAAATACATAATATAACTATTTGTATATATTTTATGATTTATCCTCATAGGATTACATATTCCTGGAAACACAACTGAAATGTTCCCAAACTACATGTGCACTGAAATGTAGCTGCTTGATTAAAAAGTATTACTTCCGAGGTGGTGCAGCGGTAATGTTGTTGCCTCACAGCAAGAGGTTCTCCCATTCGATTCTCGGCTTGGGTTGGGAGTGCCTTCTGTGTGGAGTCTGCATGTCCTCCCGGCGGTCGAGTGAGCGTTCGAAAGACATGCGTTGAATGGGTGTGCCTTCATTGATGGTTGGGCGTCGGGCTGGCAACTCGACACCATAAAAAAAACAAAAAAAACAACTGCCAATCATTAGTGGTCCGGAGTTCCGCTGTGGCGACCTCTAACCGGGAAAAGCCGAAAGACAAACAACAACTCATTTTAACATGCTGATTCCACAAGCTGACTGCACTTTAAAAATTACATTTTATATGTTACTTGAAACTGACAGTCTCTAGAGCATGAAAAGATACATATTACTTTTTGCAACATGTTATTTTTGTAGTTACCTCACAATCTGTACAAACTCACTTGGCAACTGATAGCTATTCATTTAAAATAGTTTAAATATTAAATGTGCTCTTGAAATGCTATTGACATTTTGACAAAATATAATGTGAACTGTAAAATGAATGACTTGAAAGAAGTGCAGTAATGCATAGATTTCAAAGACAGTTCTTGACACTGCAGTAAAAGTAAAAATGTATATTCACAAGGAAGTATTGAAATGTTTTAGTCTTCCAGTTAAAATAGCTTACTGTCAACATTTTGCGATATCAGAATGTTTGAAGAGCTAGAAAATTACTATTCTTTGTCTTTATAATGATTATTATAGCAATAACCCACGCCTGGGTGTGGGTAATGCTGGATTTACCCACGGTTGGTGTGGTTTGGTCACGAGGGCGAAGCCACACCCAGAAGTGGGTTATTGCTATTATACAATGACATTATTTAAGAAAAAAAATAATTACTTTTCTTAAATAATGGCATTGTATAATGCCTCCTTGCTGCCCTTCCGCAGCTGTCTGGTATTCTGCGGCAGTTCTGATGTACTGCGCATGCGCATGCCTACGCAGTACATCAGAGCTGTGGGCAAAAGCAACAGAGAAAGCAAGATCCATTTAACATAGCGAGACAGTTTAGAAAAAAGCAATGGAGAAAGCAAGATCTCAGTTGCTTTTTAAAAACTGTTTGCTATGTTAAATGAGTTTAACATAGTGAGACAGCTTTAAAAAAAGCAACGGAGAATCTCCGTTGCTTTTTTAAAGCTGTCTCGCTATGTTAAACTCATTTAACATAACGAGACAGTGTGAAGCAATGGAGATCTTGCGTTCTCCATTGCTGTAAAAAAAATAGTTATAGTAATGGAAAAAGTCCGGGCGACCAGACCTTTTTCCATTACTATAACTCTGATTTACAACATGCGTTCTGACCAATCAGCGTGCACGTTTTTGAATATTTAATGGGGGAGTCATTGTATAATAGACAGATGTTAGACTCTGCTTAGTTTAATGAATTGTGACATATGTTTATGAGGAAAAGTGGACTGAGTTACTCACATTGGACTACACATTCCTGGAAACTCAATTGAAATGTTCCCAAATTACTTGTGAATTTAAATGAAACTGCCTGATTAATAAGCATAATGTACTTTAACAACCTGAATCCATAAGCTATATGCTCTATATATGCTACATTATATATGTCACTTGCATATGACAGTCTCTAGAGCACACAAAAAAATACATATTTTTGCAACATTCTATATTTGCACTAACCATACATTCTAAACTAACTCAATTGGCAACTGACAATTTATTTATTTGAAACATCAGTCTAAATATTAATTGTGCCCTTGAAATATTGTTACCATTTTGACAAAACAAAACCTGAATTGAAAAAGGAATGCTTTGAAGAAGTGAAGTATTGTACAGATTTCAAAGACAGCTATTGACACTACAATATAAGTAGAAATGTATACATGCAAGGAAAAATTGAAATGCTTTATACTTTTAGTTAAAATAACTTGTTGTTAACTTTTTGCTTTTTTGCTTTATCAGAAAATTTAAAGAGCTAGGAAATTATTTCTAATTTGTCTTTATAATGTTTACTAAAGTGATGTTAGTCACTGACTTGTTTAATGGATTGCGAGTCATGTACAAGACGGACTACTGAATGTTATTTCTGTTTACCTATGTTTGCTGAATTTCTTTTATTAGTACTGATTTAAAACAAGGGAAATAAAGGGAAGGGAAATCTCTGTTTTTCGTCAAGGGAGGAGAGGCTCAAGAGTATTCTAACTGCCTAAGAACTCTCTAAGATGCTCTAAATACTATTTGATTAATACTTACCTAGGGTAAGTCTTGATTACCATATAGGTACCTTCACATTCATTCTAGACCTGATGTGATTACCCATTCTGGAAGCAGGCTTACTTAGTGTACGCTCCTCTGTTGCATTTAAATTATCCAAACTGACATATCTGACATGTTTGGGATCTCTTAAGGGTAACTAAATATTCGATATTTTGTAAGTCAACATAATTGTTTACACTACTAACATTTCATCTTGATATATAAAATACTATAGAACAATAATAGAATAATATAGAATTTCATATCTCTTTTAAGAAAATTCTCCATATAATAATTTAACATATGGAGCTCAGTTGATATTGTTGATTAAAAGTATGAGTGATAATCCAATAGCTCTATCTTTATCTATTGGATTAGGAATGACTTTCATTCCATGTTGAATGGTAAATTCATATTTACTTGTATTTGATACTTTAGAATTCATGTTTTATAGAAGTACTTTTTTAAAGCCTGCCCAGAATTTTACCCTACTTATATTTAAAGAAGAAAGAACATTAAATTACACTCCCAAGTTTACACACATAAAAATAACATCCAGTGTTATCAGAGAATATGGTATAACTACTATAATCAAAATAAAAAAGAAGCAAAAAGTTTCTTCCAACAATAAATTGAAATGGATTTAACATTCTTATCATTAAATACTAATGGCTTAAATAATGAAAATAAAAGATCAAACTTACTAAAATATTTAAATCTAAATAAGGCACAAGTAGTATTTCTCCAGGAAACGCATTTTAAGACTAATGATAGCTTTATTTGGAACCCTAAGGACTATACCGTCTTAGCTCAATCCTCCTATAGAACAAAGACAAAAGGAGTATCAGTTCTCTGGAAGAAAAACATAATCACTCCAAAAGTTATTTATAAATATGAAGACAAAGAAGGTCTAGTAGCATTTGTTATAATTAAATTTAATAACAGAATATGGACCTTAGCTAATCTATATTGGTTCCCAGGAATTGGAGCAGGAACGGTTAAAAAACACCTAGATTTTATTTCCAACAATTATAAAGGAAATCTTATACTGGGAGGAGACTTTAATTGTACCTTAGAAGCTTCTGAAACCACCAAGAAGTCTTTTCACATAGCAACTATTTCAAAATCCTTAAAAATATGGATTGATTCATTTCATTTAATAGACACGTTTAAAGTAAAAGATGATAAATCCTTATCATTTTCCCATAAAAACCATAGATTTGGAACACAAACAAGAATAGACAAATTATTCATGGTTCAAGATTTACAAACAAAAATCCTCAACTTCTCAACAGTTCCATGCCCCTTCTCAGATCATGACTTTCTGATAATGAAGCTCCAAATAGAGTTTAAACCTTTAATCCTCTCAACTAGAATTCCATCATATATCACAAAAATTAAAGAATTCAGACCCTGGATGTTGTCAGAACTACAATTATTTCTTGAAATTAACAATATAATAGAAATCAGTAGAGTTATGGTTTGGGGCTCATTAAAAGCGTATTTATTTGGAAGACCCTTAGCTGGTGCAAAAGCAAAGTTAGAGAGTGGGAATCTGAATTATTAGACTTGCAAACCAGACTCTTGACAGCAAAATCTAAAAAAAATCAGAACTGCCCAGAAGTCAAAAAAGAAACAGAGGAATTAAATAAAAAATATAATGAAATTCTAACACACAAAACTTGTCTAGCCTTGGAAAAATTAAAAATAAACTCATTAGCCACTTCCTCCAGATATCTACATAACTTATCTACAAGAATTAAAATACAGTCTAAAGCAAATAACATTAGTATATATATCACGAAAAGAAAGGGAAAAAAGTATCAGATATGGGGGACATCCTTGAAGCATTTCGGTTCCATTATATGGAACACTTCAAAAAAGAAGATTTAGATACCAACCAAATAAACTTAGATACAAACCTTATCAATATAAACAAATTCCCGAAAACTTAAAACTAGACCTACAATAACCTATATCCTACAAAGAAATTGTTGACAAGATAAAAGAAAGTAAATCTAACAAAGCTCCAGTGATAGATGGTATAATTACGGAAATTTACAAACTCTTCCCTTCAACAGTAATCTCCCTTTTTCATAAAACTTTGCTAGAAGTCCAGTCAGAAGCAAAAATACCATCCTCATGGAAATATTCTCTCATAACACCAATTCTAAAAGATAATAAACCATCAGACCTTTGCACCTCATACAGACCCATATCATTACTGAATAATGATTACAAAATATTCATGTCAATCCTAGCTAACAGAATGAAAATCCCACTTTCAAAGACAATTAATAATGATCAAACTGGATTTTTATATAACAGGCACACACATGATAATATTAAAAGGATACTTACTCTTATAGATTATGTGAATAAAGAAGACAGAGAAAAACCCTTGTAATCGGATTAGACATAGAAAAAGCCTTTGATTCCCTCAACTGGGAATATCTATTTAAAACTTTAGCATTATTTGAATTTCCTCCTCCCTTCATCTTATTACTAAAAACATATATATTAATAACTTAGCCTACATTAAATTAGGTCCTTTCACCTCAGAATCTATCCATATAACGAAAGGTACTAAACAAGGATGCCCCCTTTCTCCTATTTTATCTGCTTTGGCTATAGAAATACTTGCAGAAATAATATGCAATAATCCAAGAATAAAAGGAATAGAAGTCTATGACCAGTACATATCTAAAATAATGCTTTTTGCTGATGATATTTTATTAACCCTATCAAACACCAGAGAGTCATTAGGAGAGCTAGAAGAAGTAATGGAGAAATTTTTCAGGTCTACACTTTAATAGATCAAAATCAAAATTTCTATTTTTAAATAAGAAAAAAGACCTACAAGTTACAGATAAATCCATCATAGGAAAACAATGTACGCTAAATTATTTAGGAATAGTGTTATGCAAAAATATAAATGAAACAATATTAATAAATTATAAAAACTTTATTGAAACAATAAATATATATATAGAAAAGTGGAACAAAATTATATTAACTTCTGAAGACAGATTGCAATTAATAAAAATGGTCTTATTGCTAAAAATACTATATGTAGCATTAGCAATACAGTTGGTTCCTGAAAGATGCATTCTTAAAGAAATAAACTCATGTTTAATAAAATTTTTATGGTATCCCAAAAAGAATAGAGTAGCTCTAACTCATCACACTAGACCCTGAAAACAAGGAGGATTGAACTTCCCAGATATATAAACATATATAAAAGCATCTGTGCTTAAAACTACAATAGACTGGATAAACCCAAATTATTTTGCCAACTGGAAAGAATTAACAACGGTTATATTAACAAATGAATTTAATCTGTTAAAAAAATTCTAATAGTAGACAAATCAAACAAACCCTGGTACATACTATGCATAAGTACACAATATAATATAACAAAACCTTCTAAAACAACACTGATTAATCATTACATCAATTCCTTTAGGAAACTTATCAATGCAAACATAGATCTAAAACTTTGGTTTGACCTTTTAACCCCATTTACCATCACTAAGAACTTTCCTCACAAAATATATAAGGAAACAATAACCTCCTGGGAACAAAATTAATTCTTATGCTGGTTTCAATGTGTAAATAAATTAAATGTTTTAGATATACATATGATAAAAACTGCTTACAATATTCCAACACAGGACTGGTTAACCTTACAAAGCATTCTAATGTACACTCAAGATTTATGCAGATTAATTAATAATTCCTCATTTAAAGATATTCTAAATCTAATACCTTTTCTGTATGAATTTATATATAATAGTTGTGAAAAGAAAAATTCCATTTCAAATCTATATAAAGAATAAATAACATATAAAACAATTCCCAAACCATCATACTGGCAGTTCTTAACAAAAGGTCAGTCATTGCAGGTAACAGAAGAAATTAAAAGTAACATCTTACTATCAGTTAATTACACCACATACAGTACTGGAAAATATTTAACTGGAAATATTTACATAGAGCATTTTTAACACCAGATAGAATTAAAAAGATCAGTAGTACTAAAAATGTTTTTTGCTGGAGGTGTGAAAAGTCAAATAAAGCAGACTGGATTTATATTTTTTATGAATGTAATAAAATTAAATCATATTGGAATGGAATCAATCATTTTTACAACCTTTATTTAATGAATCATTTACCTTAACTAAAGTATTGATAACACTAAATATAAATGAAGGTCCCTACCTGAATAAGACAAATATGTATTTGTTATGGACAATACTTGCTATATCTAGGAAATGCATAACCAGAAGGTGGAATTCAAATACACCCCCGACCTTGGAAGAATTCTACACTTTACTGAAGACAACTGCATTATCTGCGGTGGTGATGCTGCTGTAGCATTGTCGCCTCACAGCAAGACATTGTCCTGTTCGATTCTCAGCTAAAGCGTCTTCTGTGTGGAGACATGCATGAATGGGCGTACCTTCGTTGAAGGTTGTACGTCAGGGCTGGCAACTCAGTACGTAAAAATCTGCTGCCAATCATTAGCGGACCGGAGTTCCGCTGTGGCGGCCCCTAACCAGGAAAAGCCGAAAGATACAACAACTGAAGACAACTGCATTGATGGAAATAAAAATCAAAGAACTATGAATCTTTCCCAGGCCATTGGTAAATAATCCGTGGAACAAAGTTATATCTTTGTTGGACACTCTGCAATAATCAATATTGTATCTCTGATAACTGATCTGTTAATTCTATATGTAATAACATACAGTGTATATAACTGAAAGTCAAGCTATTGTAAATATTGTATATAGTTGTTTAAAATGATATTTAAAAATATTATGTAAATGTTATTTTAATTGAAAATAAAAAAAAATATTTGAGAAAAGAAAAAAAGATGAGTGTCTGAAAGAGGGATTTTGTGACCACACTTTTGACACTTTTTAAAACCAGTGGGCCCTTTAAGTATGTCAGCCATAATGAGAGAACAAACAGGAAAAACAAACACTATACTATACACTATAACAGAAAGCAGAATAGTAAGAAAGGTATAAAATATCTCTTTGTCTCTCTCTCTCTCGCTTTTTTTTTTTTTTTTTTTTTTAAGAAAGGAAACTATCAGCAATGATAGTTACAACTATACCAAAGTGTACTGGAAAAAGGGGGAAAAACTACCCACAATGATAGTAAGATTACACAGAAGTGTATGGGAAGAGGCCAAAGGATAGTAAAATTACACTAGAGTACTACAAAAAATAAAAACAATTATAAGGAAATAGTCTGACAGGAGGTTTTAAGCCCAAAATATTAAGAAGTATAAGGAAAATATTAATAAAACATAAAAAATATTAATAAAATAGACAACTCAAGAGCTGAGGCCAACTCATTCATTTGGAAAAGTGGCAAATGAGATCTGGGGCAACTGTGACAGGGGATTGTGGATAAGGATGAAGCTTGAGAGTTTTTAGCCTGTGCGAGCTGAAGTAACAGTTTAGTCAGTTCCGATATGAGAAACACACCTCTCAGCAGTACCAAATTCCTTGGTATTTAACGGTGTTGAGGGCAAAATATTGGGGTGCCATGAAGTCCTGAGTGGCGCCCTTAATTTCCAAATTTCCTGGTCTTTTTTTTTTTTTTTTGCAGTATTGCCACTTTAAATTTATGGCTGATGTCACCACCCATCACCAGCCTACAGGGGTGTATGTGATGACATCAGCTACTGCCTATTGGACTCAGAGGGAAATAGGGAATATAACAACAATGGTGGCAGATGTGCATACCTTTTGCAGAGTCTGCCCACATGTCCCAGCCTCCAAGTAAGGAAAGTATTATCTATCTAATAGGCCTGTAAGCTTTATCTTTATTTTATCTGCTGTGGGCTGGCCAAATGTGCAACTAATTTATTTTATCATAAGTCCATTGTTGTATCTGGATCAATCGTAATTCTGGCCATAAGTCCACCACTACAGGCATTATTTTAGCTTATCTGCAAGGTGTGTGTGTGTAAAATGCCCCAGTTGAGTATACCTGGTGATTAGAGTTACTCGGGCTCAAACCCTGTACCTTAGGTACAAGGAACAAGACCCTGAATTCCCTACCTACACCACCTCTTGTGTTCAGTGTTTGGCTCTTTGTTTTGTTCCTCTTAAAATTTGTGATTTTCTAGCAAATTAGTGAGAACTAAATTCACTAATAATGATAGGAAGATTGAAACTAAAATGGCTATCTTTCAGGAAACACATGGTAACACAAAATGTTTTATTGTAGCAACTTTTCTAAGATTATACAAGCAATGTTTAAAATGTGTCCCTGGTTTTGGGTCTTTGCCAATCTCCCCCCCCCAACAATACATTTTGGCTTTTTCCAGATTTTGTGTGCTGCATAGTTCCTCAGGGGGAGAGGAGTTTAGTGCTGCTTATACCAAGTCTGTTTGTGTTAGTAGCACAACAGGTACAATACTTGCTTTTGATGTAGAAAGGTGTGGGTTCTACTCCCACAGTATGTAGATGGATTGCTGATACTGTACTGTGTTCTACTTTTAAAGGGGTGGCTGCTGCAGTCCTGAGAATGTCCTCTTTGACAGTGATACTTAGTAACTATGACTCTATTATCACTTTGCCGTCCATTCCCTATTGCAATATTAGTAGCTTATAATTTTTTTAATGTAACGGGCAATTTATTCCTCAAGGGAAACAGGCACTTTATTTGTAGATGAAACAATGAAATATAAAGTTGTTTGCTAGCGGCAACCTATTCATTAGTTACAGATCTCTTTAATGTGGAATTATTTAGATGACTTTTACTTCTGCAGAGATTCTGCATATTTTCTGATACTGGAGGATTGTAGAAGTTTGAGTAGACATTTATGATGGAAATGTTCTGAATTAAGCAGTTTTGTCATTATTTGTTCATGCATTTTGTTTCATTGCTTACTGAAAAAATGTTCAAAACAATAAATTTAAAACACGCTTTAACAATTCTGCTGTATTATACAAGGAATATAATTTAATACGATCGGGAAGGTGTATCAAAGAAAACATGTATGTTTCATGTGCAAGGGGCCTATAATTTGAAAACAGCCCAAAGGTAATCTTTATCCACCACTGGCCAGATGCAGTTTCTTTGAATGTGGGTTTCAATGGTGTTTCAATGAATGTGAGTTTACTTTCAAGGGCAGAGAAGCTTTAATGCTAAGTCTATTTTCATTGTGAGACTGTATTGCTTTGTTTAGCAGATGTCTGTTAGTGTTTGTGCTATAAAATGTAAAATAAAAGTTTTAAATGAAATCCAAATAATCATTGTAGAAGTAAAGCGGTATGCACATTACAGTGTTTATGGTAAGTGGGGCAAAATAGCCAAGTAATGAGACATTGGAATGGCTGCAGGGGGTAGGGCTTTGTATGGACAAGTCCCCATTTAACCATGATTTTGTGAGGGTGGAAGGGCAGCAAACTCAGACAGCCCTGGGCGGCACAAACTCTAGCTATGCCACTGATCAGTAGGCCATGGAGAATGACTTTTGGAGGTCTTAGCATATTATAATATTCTTTTGCTAAGATTAGACTATTGCCTAACATTAAATGGCCTACTTTTACCACAAAACCCACATACTGCAAGTCACCAAAAACAAAATCCTAAGGTTCATCATCTTCTCCCTTCCCAGTGAACATCATGGCTACACATTTACAAAAAAATGGTTACCATTTACTACAGGGTCTGGGGCTATATTTTAGTTTTCTGTTCTTCAGATTGTGTTTGAAAGTTGGCATCCCAAAATTCCATCAGAGTGAGTGGGGTTACATAATTATGTATGCAAATTTCATATTAATTAACATACAGATTTGTACCTATTTTTCATGGGCCTTTGTCCAGGTTTTGATGTTTTGAGGTTGAAAGGTATGATCAGAACCAAATCTATGTGTCAAGGATTAATGAAAATTGATAACATCAGATCGCAAGCTTTGTGAACACCTTTTGTTACAAACCAAACACACATACACACACACACACACACACACACACACACACACACACACACACACAAAACAAAAAAGGTTGCTGAACCAAAACACAACAGCAACTCCCACAACTAACTATATATACCCAACAAATGGGGATGGTGGAAGGGTAAGAACATCTACTGTTACCTAACTGTAGTATGTTCAACAAACAAACTGCCTTGTTGGCATATAGGTAGATTCCCAAAGCTTACCAAAACTGGGAGGAGGAAGGATAAGGGCCCAGGAGTCCCTGTAGAATGGTCATCATGAAGCCTGTTCTGGATCTAGGAAAATCATTGGGTTTGTAGTACTTTGTGAAGGCATGGATGGAGAACCAAGTTGCTGCCTCTAGAATACTTCTGGAGTTCACTTCTTTCTCATATGCCACAGAAGAGGAATAGGCCCTGGTATAATCTGCATTTACCTTGCCTAGATTTGCCTTTCCAAGATGGGTGTAACAAAAATCAATACCAGAAGTCAACCAATGTGCAATGGATTGCTTAGAGATAGGTTGACCTTTCTTTGCCCCAGAAAATACTAAAGACTTACACCTTGTTTGTGATATAAATAGGACCTAAAGGAGAGACAGGTATATATCCCAGAGACTATTCCTTCTCTGAAACAGACTCCCCATCCACGTGAAGCAGAGTTCCTTGCTAACCCAATTCAAGTGTAACTTGGACAATTGGATGGGGGAACAGGAAATTCAATGCTATGTCATAAAGCCCCTGCTTACACTTATGAAGGGTACCAGATCTTGTCAGAGATATGATGGGATACATGTCTAAGTTTAAAAACGCCCTTGAGTTCATTAGCCTAGTACATACCTATGAACATAAGAAAAAGAAATAAAAAGCCTTTCAGCCTTTCTAAAGAGCTTTGTTTTGTGAAGGTAGTAACTGAGCTGCCTATGCAAATCCAAGGTATGAAGTATCCTCTTTCCCTTATTCTTAGGCTCTGGAAATAACACAGTTAGATTAACAGCAACATGAAAGAAGGGTTAGTACTTAACACAACCCTATCCTTGTGCAAAATCAAGTAAGGCTGTCCCACCATGACAGCTTGCAGCTCAGAAACTTGCCTTGCAGATGTCAGAGCAAGAAGCAAAACAGTTTTGCATGTTATGAACTTCAGATCAGCATGAGATGATGGTTCAAAAGATGTTAAGGTAAGTTTTTCATGAAGATAATTTAGGTCCCTTGAAGGAGCAATTTACTTGGGGGGTCTCATATGCAATATTCCTTTCATGAACTGTTTCATCAAAACATAATAAAGAGGAGAAGCCATTGACAGACAAGCAGAGATGGACACTAAATGCACATTAATGGATGCATACAATAACCCATCCTGAAATAGCTCTCACAATTATTTGAAGACCAGAGGGATATTTTTTAAACAAAAACATCTTTATTAAATTATCACTTATGATCATACATCATACATTTATATAAATTAAAACAAACCATATTTGGCATAATCTTAGTTGTAAGCATTATACATCACAAACAATATTGACATATTTTTTAGTTGCAAACATTATACATCCCTTTTAATCTACCCAATCATTGTCCATCAAACATTACATAGCTCATTTAAATCCTGCCTTCTTTTAAATCTCATTCCTCCCCTGTATGTATTGTTCCCACAATTCCATTTCTTTTCTATGTAATTTGCTCCTACCCTTTTCTAAAGATCCCAATTCCAGTTATTTTATCTCAGTTACTATATCCATTACTTCTAGTATGGTTGGTTTAGACTCTAATTTCCATTTTCTATTAATTGCTTTTTAGCAGCCACCATAATTAAATACAGAAAGGCCTTACTATATCTAGGCAATTCCAATTCTGAATCATAGCTCAGAAAAATAATTTCCCTAGATACATCAATTTGCTCACCCAGTATCTTTGCTAGAGTAATTTGCAGGGAATCATTTAAGTCTGCCAACTCATTACACTCACAGAACATATGTTCCCAATTACCTCTTTCTTCTCCAACATTTGCTGTCTACCTGAGGAAAAAAATCTCTGGAGTCTACTTGGGGTATAAAAATACCATTTCCAAGCAAAAATCCTAAATCTTCTAGATTTTGTTGCTTATTAGGGAGGTATACATATATCCCCCATTGTTTCTTTGTGAATTGCTTATCCAGTCTTTCTTCCCAATCCTTTGTAACCTTCTCTGATTGATTCTTATATTTAATATTGCAATATTTTATACGCACTACTAATTATTCCTTTTTTAACAGCAGCATATGTTCTAGATTCTACTAAAAACTCCACCAGTGATAGTCTTTCATTTAGGACCCCCCCCCCAATTTCTGTGCTATGTATAGCAGCTTTAACTGTGTAGATCTGAAATACCCCTTCAAATCCGTTAATCCCAGTCCACCTTGTTCTATTGGAAGAATCAGCTTATACCACTTAACTCTTGCCATCTTCCCCTCCCTGATAACATCCTTCACCTCTTTATTAATTGCTATCCACAACTTCTCCTCTGGTTGATAAAAATATACCGGATGTGTATATAAGACTAAAGGGACTAAAAACATTTTAACTGCTTGTATCTTACTATCCATATCCATATAACAGTGCTTCCAAATTTTCACTTTTTGCATTATCTTTAGTTTAGTCTCTTCCCACATATCCTTAGCTGCTGCACCAGAATCATTTTTAATCCATACTCCTAAGTACTTCATTTTGTCATGTCCCCATAAATATGGATACTGCTGAACCAATTTGTGTGTGGGTATATAAATTATAGTTATTGCCTTTGTTTTAGCTTCATTCATTTTGTATCCCGAAAAGATTTGAAAAAAGATTTGAAACTGTCTCAAAATGTCCCACAACACTGAAATGTTCTTTTTTAGTTTTATCACTATAAAATAATCTGCAAATCAAGCCAACTTTTCTTAACAACCATACCAATTACATCCTTGAATTTTTGAGTCCCTTGTTTTCTTTGCCAATGGTTCTAAATATAATGCAAATAACAAAATGGAAAGAGGATACCCCTGTCTGGTTCCTCTGCCCAAGAAGAAATTATCAGAGAGGAACCCATACACTTTAATTTTCACCACCGATCCCTCGTGTATCTTCCTAATCAACCTTATATTTTTATCAGGGAATGCAAACACTTCCACTGATCCTCTCCTTACCAGCATCCAGTCCTCTCTGAAAACAAAGCCTGAGACTTGCTACAGTAAAATTGCCAAGTTCGCAACTAATGCAAAATACTCCTCCCATCACTGTTCCTCCTTATACTTACTGAATTGGCTTGAACTCCCACATTATCTCACATACTTACAATTAACTACAGCTCACAAAATTACCTTCAGACCATCAGACTTCCCAGCCCTTTCTTCTATACTTACTCACTACTACCCAAACAGGCCTCTTAGATCCAAGAACCAACTTCTGCCAAAAGTAGAAAAAACAAACATTCCAGCTGGTCTGATGCTCTTTTCTCTATTGCCAAACAGTGGAATGCCCTCCCATTACAATTAAGGACCACCAGTAATGCCTCTTCTTTCAAAAAGACTCTACAGCAACACCTCTCCACCCTTTGACACTGTACATGTTCCAGTCCTGCACTTCCCAAAACCTGAGTTCCCCAGTTTCACCACTACTACCACCTCTATTGACCTACCCCTCTCTATTTAAACTCCACTACCTATTAGTATAGTTATTATAAAAATGTCATCTAGGCCTACTATATTGAAACACTTACTTGATAACATTATTGATTTAATGTGCTTGACATATATTTCTGAGCTGTATTTCTGACTTGATATAATCAACATGTACTCTTATGCTTTATTTTCTTGTTACATCTTGCAAAATGTATCTTTACAAGATTTAGATGCTAAGTTATCAACATGTTTTCTTAGTATAATTAACTGTGAATTATTACATTTGTATTCAACTGTATCTGTTATATTGTACAGTAATTAATGTAGCTGTTAATGTTGTGTTTTTTTTTACCAATGTTTAATCAACTCTGACTGTATCTCTTCTATTGTGTGTACTTGTTGATGTGGAGCTTTTCTCCCCGGTCCTCCACTGAAAATGGGCTCACTTCAGCCCAGTGGGCCATCCCGGTAAACAAATGCAAATAAAAAAATAAAGTCTTCTCGGTCAAATGCTTTCTTTGCCTCCAGATCCACCAACAACAGTGGTATTTTTTTATATTCTGCTTCCCTCTGGATCATCAATGTTCTGTTAATGTTGTCAAATGTTTGCCTACCCTCCACAAAAACACACTGATCCATATCTATCAATTTTGACATCATGTTTGCCATTCTTTTAACCATTATAGACATAAACACTTTATAATCATGGTTTAGTATTGAAATGGGCCTGTATGATGCTGGATCTAATGGGTCTTCACCCTCTGTAGGCATTACAGCTACTACCAATTTCTTCCAGGAAGTTGATATTTCTCCTCCTCTAAAAATATTGTTAAAGAAAACTTTCCAGGTCTTTGTCAGTTTTTCCCTCCTAGCTTCCAAACTTCCACAGGAATACCATCTATTCCTGGGGACTTTCTTATAGATTGGTTATACATTAACATTTTTATCTCTTCTTTTCCTATCCTGTTACTAATTGAGCCTCATCTACCTCTAACCTTGACATAATTAATTCTTTGATAAACATTTCTGTGTGTACCTTTTCTTGATTTCCATATTTCTCTACTTTATACAGACTTTCACAGAATTTCCAAAATATTTCTAATACCTCTACAGGATCTCCTGTTATCATCCTTGTTATAGCCTCCCTAAGCTTGACAACAGCCCTTTCTACTTTCTGTTGCCTGAGTCGCTATGCTTAAAAGTTTTTGTGCTATGGAGTTATTATCAGAAAACAGTTGCTTAACAGCAATCTTTCTAAACTCATGCATATTATGGAGGTAATCCCTTATTTTCTGTTTATCATTCTGCAGTTGTTCCTCTTCTTGTTCTGCGTGATTCCCCCTATTCTGAAATACTTAAACATTTGTCAGTCTTTGTAAATAATTCCTGTTACTTCTTAACCATATCACCCTTTCTTTTATTTCCACCCTATTTTAAACTCCACCTTAATGTTAAACCACTCACTAGCTATATTTTAGAAGATATTTCTATCTTCTCTAATAGTGCCTGAATAATTTTCACTAACCATTCCTTAAATTACTCTCTTTTCAAAAGATAGGTGGGAAAACACCAGTGTTTCATTTTTATTTCATTACCCTGTGTTTTTATTTTAGTTATAATTGGTGCATGATCTGAAATAGTTATTGGGTACATATCAGGACTTTCAATTAAATGCACATGTTCCTGTGAAATGTAAATTCTGCCTAGCCTAGCCCAGTTTTTGTATCTTGGGGAATATGTAAAACCCCTCCGAATACCTACTACTGAATCCACATCTTCCATGCCAAATATTTTCATAAATGTCTTCAAAAATCTACACTCCTTTCTTATATTTTCCCTTCTCAACCCCCCAGACACATCTTCACTGTGACAAATCAAATTTCAGTCCCCATCTAAAAGCAGTTTTCCTTGCTGAAGGCTGATTATTTCTCCCAGAATTTTCTTAAGCTCCATTATATCTATTTTAGGTGGAATATAAATACATGCCAGTATACTCTTTCTCCCTTGCCAGTACCCCCTTACTACTACAAATCTACCATTATTATTTTTTTTATCCTTGTCTATCACTACTGGAGATCTTTGCAATTAATATAACTGCACCTCTTTTCCTTTGTCCTGGGTATTCTGCTGAATAACCATCTTGAAAACCTCTCTTTATCAAATTCACATGTTCAGATATTTCCATGTGTGTCTCCTGTAGCATAGGTATTTGCACTCAACATGTTTAATATAGCTCACTTCTGTTTCTTTCTTTGTGTTTATCTGTGAGACCATTGAGATTTAAAGACATTACAGAAAGTATCATTGTGTTAAAAAGTTAGTATTCCCACCTTTTATGTGCGCCAGCTTTTTTGTTGTGTCTATCCATCTTTTGTGTTACATGCAGACACTGTTTGCCAGTTTGATCCTTTATACAGTTGTTTCTTGTCATATCCATTTGAGCCTATGTCTCATCTTGCAAAACTTTTTATTTTATTGAAAACCCTCAAACAAAAAACAAGCACACCCCAATACCCCCCTAAAACCTATTAACTTAATACTAACACAAAAACTGTATATCTTCAAATATTAAAGTTTTAACCTCCTAATAGGAACATGTGTCCCAAACTGACAGCCACAATGATAGACTTGGGTTAACCTAAAAGAAAGCTTATCCATGCTACGACACATGGTAGCCTGTGCTTCTACTAAGTACGGTCTGGTTTTGTCTTCTCTTTATAGCTCTCACAGATGGGAAAACACTTGAATACTTTCAGAAAACATTATCTCCTTGCCATTTCTCTTTATCAGATTATCTGCATGGAGACATGAGGACCAGATACAAAGTTGCTACTAAGTATAAATGTATTTGCTTGAAGAATGCTTTATAATATTCAGTGTTCTTTTTCATTTACTTGCATTCTCTTAAAACGTGTTACTAGATCAAGCTAAGGGCCTTAACCCAGTCTTTCCCCTATGCAAGAATGAGAAAAAGTACAGCAATTTTTCTTTTGTCATGATCTTTTGACCAGAATTTTATTCTTTTTTTTTACAGAACAGTGCCTATATTTTTTTTAAAACTGAACAAGAAGAAAGAGAGACAAAGGAAGAAAAAAAAAACAGGAGCACCTGTTTACATTATTATCCCCATTACACTTAAAAATAACTGAGAAATAGCATGTAAAGAAAATCATGCACTATAAAAATATTGCTTTTAAGAAATAAAATATTCTTACAGATAACTTTCTACCTCCTCTTCCCCTCTCCTAAGTATTTTTTTCGAACATTAATGATATGAAGTAGTGCATATGTTTTAAGGTCCCCTACAAGTTTTGCAAAGTCAAAAAAGTCCAATATTTCCAGATTTTCTTGTTCTGTCATGTTTCACAAATATAATTATCACTTTGTAATCCAATATTTGTCAATTTCCAAGTTACTGGTTTTATTCTTGTTCATCTCCATCTCGCAAATCCTGTATCTGCTTCATTTCCAACATATACTCTATTCTTCTAGTCAACTTTTGTCCTTTTTCCTTCTCTCAAGCATTTTCTGTTGAAAAACTGGAAAAGGTGTCACTGGCACAGTCTCTCGCTATGGTTTTTATTACCAGAAGAACAAGAAGCAGAATCTCCTTCTGTTTCACTACTTACTTTTTGTTGGACGAACTTTTGTATTTCCTCCTTAGCATGTACTGCATCAAAAATGATTTTGTCCCTCCAGGATAGAATATTTTGAAGATAGCTGCTTCTTGACATTCCCTGAACAGTGGAATAAATGTATTCCTCTTTGGCCTGGTGTACAGTGAGTAATCATTCTCCACAAACAATCAGCTGTCTCCCACTTTTAGTACTTTGTCCTTCTGCCACACATGCACAGTTTTGGCAAAATCAACTCCTGCTTGTAAGATTGCATCTTTACTACTAAAGGTCTACGTTGTTTTCTCATAGCCCTTTCAATTAACAGCTCCTACTGTGGAATACCAGTCCAGTTGCTTATTTGTGCTTTCATAAAATTAATATAGTCTGTTCTTTTCAGCTTCTTTGGTAAAGCAGAAAATCTCAGGTTTTGCCTATGTGTTCTCTCTTCTAATTCTATTTTTTGAAACACCTCTTCTTGAGCAGTTTCATATTCAGCCAGCCATTTCTTTATTTTGACCTCTGATTTTTGCAGTTTTATCACCTCAACTGAATAGCTGTTTAAATCTTCCATTTTGTCCAGCCTTTTTTTAATTTGAGTTGATATAGCCCATCAGTGTTTTGTTTATTTTAATCAGGTCTGCGTGCAGTTGTCTTATACTTTCCTCCAGGTTACTGGAAGTCATGTCTGGACCTTGCACTGCTTTTTTCTGAACAGCTGGAATACTCTTCCCAGTCAGTATTTTCTCCTTTCGTTTTGTAGTTGATTTCCTTTCAGGTCCTCTGTATTTCTTTTTTTCTGGTATACAGGCAGTGCACTTACTAGCCAGTTACTGAAATTTACCCAGAAATATAAGTCTACTTGTTTTCTCCGATGAGTTTCTGATTTCACATTGGTAGAGCTAGAATTAAGTTGCTACTCAATGTGCATCCATCTTGGAAGTCAAGACCAGAGGAATGTTAACCTCAGTGGATCCTCTGTTTCCTTTTAGACACCACTTAGAACACTTATCCATTTGTAAACATAAAATTTTCTACTGGCAGTATTTTTGGCTTTCTTTAACACCTGCTGTACTTTCTCATGGAAAATGTGTCTAAATGGAGTCAAGGCTGAATCATCCAGGTTATCAATTGAAGTTTCTCCAAATTGGGGTGAGCCAGTTGCTCCTGAGATGGTGTGAGCAGACTGAGCATATAAGGAAGTCTGTGGTAATTACCTTTGGCTAATAACATTGACAATGAGAACCCTGGGCCAATAGGAGATCAACACAATGATCTTTGGCATTTCCCTTTGAATTTTCAGAAGTACCTTGGCTGCAAGAATGCTTGGAACAGTATTTCTCCAGCTGTTTGTTTTGAAAGGAGGTAAACAGATCTAGTTAAGGTATTCTCCACATCTGGACTACATCCTGGAACACCACTGCCTTGAGCTTCAGCTTATGTGGGTCTGCCTAGGATCTGCTTAATCTGTCTGCCACAATGTTCTGCTCTGACAGTATGTTAGGATGCCTGAAAAGTGAGACAGTACTGAGAAGCCTGCTCCCAGGTTATCGCTGCCAACCAACACAGAGGGTAGGACCTTATACCTCCATGTTTGCTGAGGTACAATATCACTGTAATGTTGTTCATTATTACTAGATGGGGACCTGGAGTCCAACGGTGGTGAAAGACTTTCAATACATGAATCAATGCCAACATCTCCTTGATATTGATGTGTTTCTGTGTTTTCTAGGGCCCCCAAATTGCTTGATTTTACATCCCCATTGACACAGCTCCCCAGCTGACATCAGATGTATCCATCTGGACAGATTGTACTGACACTGGATGGGAGAAAGGAAGCCCTAGACTGTTACTCAACTAATCTCTCCAGCACTATAACCCTTGTCTGATGAAGGGCCACTTTGACAACTTGGATTCCGGGGAATGGATATGCTGGACCCAACAACTGTGGACATACTATTCAATTTTCTCGTGTGAAGATGGGCCAGTGATATCATAAAAATCATGGATGCTGTCAGTCCAGTGAATTTTTAGGAATTCTCTTGCTGAGGGGAGATTCTTCTTGAAGAATTCCAGAAACACATCTGGTACGTCAGGATCTTGTCTTTGGGCAGAAAGGTCATTCTCTTACTGGAGTTGATCAACAGCCCCAGAAAGATGAGTCTTTGTGAGGATGTCTGACATGACTTTTGAAGGTTCAGCTTGAACTCTAGATCAGACAGTAAAGTCAAGACCTTCTCTTGCTATTCCAAACACCTGGATGCAGACTCTGCACAGATCAGCAAGTCATCTAAGTATGGAAAGATGTGAATGCCCAGACTCTGACAGTGGGGCACTTCCAGAGCAAGTCATTATGTGAACACTTGTTATAGTGCAAACCAGACACAACAAATCTCAGATATCTCCTGAAGTGATAAGAAATGGGGATATGATGACAGGCATCTTTCAAGTCCAGGGTCATCATGAAGCAGTTGTCTGGCAA